>NC_091203.1:23604059-23744059 GCF_040958095.1 Procambarus clarkii | reverse complement strand
GGATGTATTATACAAACCACTGTTAATATCCATATTACATGATTTTGTAATCTGCATTAAAGCAGGTTCAATAATGTTCCTATTGGAAGTGCATTCACAATTCGTTATTGAAGAAGCCATTTCTCAAATAATTTGGTGAGAACTTTGTGACTAAATTAACAAACGAAGCATTAGACAATTAACCATGTTTAACAGAGTATTTATGTTGCGAAATTCTAAATTTCAAATCTTTGGATGTTTGCCCTACAAAGAACCTATTACAGTCTTTACAAATTAATTTATAAATGACACAATTATCAATACGAGGGCTGTTTCTAACTAAAGATTTTCCAACAGTATTTTCGTAATTAAAAAATACATGCATATAAAAAGGTTTCAAGACCTTGACCATATTTTCGAACCGAGAAAAATATGAACATAATACATTTTTGGGGGTGAATTTTCTCACTGCATATATTATTATAATATATACGACGTGCTTTGCTACGGCAATCTTCCAAAAAACTCAGTATATAACAAAGCTTAAGACCAATAGAATCAATATTCTTAAACTTTTCATCTAAGAATTCTGGACTCACAACTCGAAGACCTCTTAGATACATAGAGGAAAAAATTGATTGTTTCACATTATATCTATACCCTGAGAAATAATAAACATAAGATAAATATATTCTTAGGCGTTCTGTAGACACTAAACTTTAGTGAAGAATCTGCCCTATGAATAAGTACATCTAAGAATGGCAAACATTTATCAATTTCAGTCTCAATAGTCAATTTTCTTGAGGTGATTTGATCATTAACTTTAGCTACAATTTCGTCTGTGTTTACATCTGTATCTTGAGGTTATCTTGAGTGTGTGTGTGTGTGGGTGTTGGTGTGGGTGAGTGTGTGTGTGTGTGTGTGTGTGTGGGTGTGTGTGTGTGTGTGTGTGGGTGTGTGTGTGTGTGTGGGTGTGGGTGTGTGTGTGTGTGTGTGTGTGTGTGGGTGTGTGTGTGTGGGTGTGGGTGTGTGTGTGTGTGTGTGTGTGTGTGTGTGTGTGTGGGTGTGTGTGGGTGTGTGTGGGTGTGTGTGTGTGTGTGTGTGTGTGTGTGTGTGTGTGTGTGGGTGTGTGTGTGTGTGTGTGTGTGTGGGTGTGGGTGTGTGTGTGGGTGTGGGTGTATGTAGGTCACATAGGTCATATACTGTAGGTCATGTACACAAACTATCATCATATCTAAACCATGGAATGATTCCAGGGGGTAATTTTTGAAACCAATTTCTTTTAAAAGAATTCCATGTACAAGTTTGAAAGCAACGGTGATAAAGGGTCCCCCCATTGCCATTCCCAAAGTCTGTAAATAATACTTATTATCAAAGGTAAATTTACATTCTTTTACGCACAACTTAATGAAATTTACAATAATATCAAGAGGTAGAGGTAATAAGTGATTTATTATATATATATATATATATATATATATATATATATATATATATATATATATATATATATATATATATATATATATATATATATATTATTGGTATCTCCTGAATCGTGCCTACAATACTACCCCCCCACCCCTGCCCCATCCCCCCTCCCCCCCCCTGCCCCCTCCCCCCCCCCTGCCCCCTGCCCCCTCCCCCCTCCCCCCCTTCCCCCTGCCCCATCCCCCCCCCCTCCAGCATCCCAGAGCCAACATAGTCTCTTCCGGGACCTCATCTTCCGCCCTCATAAAGTCTGGACCAGCGTTCGAGCCTCGAGAGGCCATCAACAATACCCGGGGTAGAGGACCTTGCGCATCAAATAGGAAAAAAAAAAAAATTGACCTATTCATAGGTAAATATTTATACCTTTAATACAGCACCAGAATACCTCGACACGATAACGGAGAACTGGAGGGTTATCGTACGCTTTTAAAATAATTAGATATCCTTATATATGTAGACCATATATATATATATATATATATATATATATATATATATATATATATATATATATATATATATATATATATATATATATATATATATAATTCATGGGAATGTGAGGTAATTTTGGGGGGAAATCGGGCTAGGTAAAATTGATTATATATATATATATATATATATATATATATATATATATATATATATATATATATATATATATATATATATATATATATAGTCAATTTTCTTGCCCTCATATCACCTGGAAGGGATATGAGGGCAAGGAGATATGAGGTTGTGAGGATGGGAGACGTAAGCATGCATTCCGACCGCCTGGAACCTTAGGGTATCGAACCCCGACCCTGCAAGAAGCAAGGCTGCTACTGTGCCGATTATAATCATCATCCTCGAGATGATGATGATGAATTTATTGTCTTCAGAGGTATTTAGGGGCCCCTGAGTCCTAGGGGAGTAGTGGAGAACCATTTGGGGGGTAGGGGAACTCTCAAACCCTAACTAGGTACAATCCAGGGGCGAGCCCGCTAAGAATTACTCATTTCAGCCTTAAACTTTAAGCGATGAGTGATGAGTATTGATGACTCGTGTCTTGGCATCTGTTATGTTATGTTGTTCAATAGCCTGTGTGCTAACACTGGCACTCTGGCACTCTGGCACTAACACTTTGGCACTAACACTCTGGCACTCTGGCACTAACACTTTGGCACTAACACTCTGGCACTCTGGCACTAACACTCTGGCACTAACACTCTGGCACTCTGGCACTAACACTCTGGCACTAACACTTTGGCACTCTGGCACTAACACTTTGGCACTAACACTCTGGCACTCTGGCACTAACACTCTGGCACTAACACTTTGGCACTCTGGCACTAACACTTTGGCACTAACACTCTGGCACTAACACTCTGGCACTAACACTCTGGCACTAACACTCTGGCACTAACACTCTGGCACTCTGGCACTAACACTTTGGCACTCTGGCACTAACACTTTGGCACTAACACTCTGGCACTAACACTCTGGCACTAACACTCTGGCACTCTGGCACTAACACTCTGGCACTAACACTTTGGCACTCTGGCACTAACACTTTGGCACTAACACTCTGGCACTCTGGCACTAACACTCTGGCACTAACACTTTGGCACTCTGGCACTAACACTTTGGCACTAACACTCTGGCACTAACACTCTGGCACTAACACTCTGGCACTAACACTCTGGCACTAACACTTTGGCACTAACACTTTGGCACTCTGGCACTAACACTCTGGCACTAACACTTTGGCACTAACACTAACACTGGCACTAACACTAACACTGGCACTAACACTCTGGCACTAACACTGGCACCAACACTGGCACTAACACTGGCACTAACACTGGCACTAACACTGGCACTAACACTGGCACTAACACTAACACTCTGGCACTAACACTGGCACTAACACTGGCACTAACACTAACACTCTGGCACTAACACTGGCACTAACACTGGCACTAACACTGGCACTAACACTGGCACTAACACTAACACTAACACTGGCACTAACACTGGCACTAACACTGGCACTAACACTCTGGCACTAACACTCTGGCACTAACTTTAACACTCTGGCACTAACACTGGCACCAACACTGGCACTAACACTGGCACTAACACTGGCACTAACACTGGCACTAACACTGGCACTAACACTGGCACTAACACTCTGGCACTAACTTTAACACTCTGGCACTAACACTGGCACCAACACTGGCACTAACACTGGCACTAACACTGGCACTAACACTGGCACTAACACTCTGGCACTAACACTCTGGCACTAACTTTAACACTGGCACTAACACTGGCACCAACACTGGTACTAACACTGGCACTAACACTGGCACTAACACTGGCACCAACACTGGCACCAACACTGGCACTAACACTGGCACCAACACTGGCACTAACACTGGCACTAACACTGGCACCAACACTGGCACTAACACTGGCACTAACACTGGCACTAACAATGGCACCAACACTGGCACTAACACTAACACTCTGGCACTAACATTAACACTCTGGCACTAACACTGGCACCAACACTGGCACTAACACTGGTACTAACACTGGCACTAACACTGGCACCAACACTGGCACTAACACTGGCACTAACACTGGCACCAACACTGGCACCAACACTGGCACTAACACTGGCACTAACACTGGCACCAACACTGGCACTAACACTGGCACCAACACTGGCACTAACACTAACACTCTGGCACTAACATTAACACTCTGGCACTAACACTGGCACCAACACTGGCACCAACACTGGCACTAACACTGGCACCAACACTGGCACTAACACTGGCACTAACACTGGCACCAACACTGGCACTAACACTGGCACTAACACTGGCACCAACACTGGCACTAACACTGGCACCAACACTGGCACTAACACTAACACTCTGGCACTAACATTAACACTCTGGCACTAACACTGGCACCAAGACTGGCACTAACACTGGCACCAACACTGGCACTAACACTGGTACTAACACTGGCACTAACACTGGCACCAACACTGGCACTAACACTGGTACTAACACTGGCACTAACACTGGCACCAACACTGGCACTAACACTGGCACTAACACTGGCACCAACACTGGCACCAACACTGGCACTAACACTGGCACCAACACTGGCACTAACACTGGTACTAACACTGGCACTAACACTGGCACCAACACTGGCACTAACACTAACACTCTGGCACTAACATTAACACTCTGGCACTAACACTGGCACCAACACTGGCACTAACACTAACACTCTGGCACTAACATTAACACTCTGGCACTAACACTGGCACCAACACTGGCACTAACACTGGCACCAACACTGGCACTAACACTGGTACTAACACTGGCACTAACACTGGCACCAACACTGGCACTAACACTGGCACTAACACTGGCACCAACACTGGCACCAACACTGGCACTAACACTGGCACCAACACTGGCACTAACACTGGCACTAACACTGGCACTAACACTGGCACCAACACTGGCACTAACACTAACACTCTGGCACTAACATTAACACTCTGGCACTAACACTGGCACCAACACTGGCACTAACACTGGCACCAACACTGGTACTAACACTGGCACTACTCTCTGTTTACCTGCCAGGTTTTCCCGCCACCTGAGACACACCAATAAACAAAAGTGCGTCGCCTCACCTTGCCAAGTTCCGCGATAAATGATCTCTTTACCTCCTCCTTTTTCATCATTTCCTGCCATGAAGGCCTTAAATTATCCCTAAATTTAAGGATAATTATCCAGGCCAGTTAATAATTGATGATTAATCCCGCACCCAGCATCAACACTCAGATTACACTATCACAATCATCAATCACTGCTCCCAGCATCAACAGACACTCAGATTACACCATCACAACATCAATCACTGCTCCCAGCATCAACAGACACTCAGATTACACTATCACAATCATCAATCACTGCTCCCAGCATCAACAGACACTCAGATTACACCATCACAGCATCAATCACTGCTCCCAGCATCAACACTCAGATTACACTATCACAATCATCAATCACTGCTCCCAGCATCAACAGACACTCAGATTACACCATCACAACATCAATCACTGCTCCTAGCATCAACAGACACTCAGATTACACCATCACAATCATCAATCACTACTCCCAGCATCAACACTCAGATTACACTATCACAATCATCAATCACTACTCCCAGCATCAACACTCAGATTGCACTATCACAATCATCAATCACTGCTCCCAGCATCAACACTCAGATTACACCATCACAATCATCAATCACTGCTCCCAGCATCAACAGACACTCAGATTACACCATCACAATCATCAATCACTGCTCCCAGCATCAACACTCAGATTACACCATCACAACATCAATCACTGCTCCCAGCATCAACAGACACTCAGATTACACCATCACAATCATCAATCACTGCTCCCAGCATCAACACTCAGATTACACCATCACAACATCAATCACTGCTCCCAGCATCAACAGACACTCAGATTACACCATCACAATCATCAATCACTACTCCTAGCATCAACACTCAGATTACACCATCACAATCATCAATCACTACTCCCAGCATCAACACTCAGATTACACTATCACAATCATCAATCACTACTCCCAGCATCAACACTCAGATTACACTATCACAATCATCAATCACTGCTCCCAGCATCAACACTCAGATTACACCATCACAATCATCAATCACTGCTCCCAGCATCAACAGACACTCAGACAACACCATCTGAGTGTAGAGGGAGAAGGGACGGTGCCCAAGCACTTAGAACATCGGGAATCGAACACCGACCAGCAAGTTAGACTTTCTTTCAGGGTTTAAGACTATTGATGAGAACTTCTGCTCAATACTCACTTGGGATCCGGTCGCTTACCTGCGGGAGAGAAGACAGTTTACTTTAGTGTAGTGATACTAGCAGTATACCTGTGTGTCATCAATGGTAGCAGTACACCTGTGTGTCATCAATGATAGCAGTACATCTGTGTCATCAATGATAGCAGTACACCTGTGTGTCATCAATGATAGCAGTACACCTGTGTCATCAATGATTGCAGTACACCTGTGTGTCATCAATGATACTAGCAGTACACCTGTGTCATCAATGATAGCAGTATACCTGTGTGTCATCAATGGTAGCAGTACACCTGTGTCATCAATGATAGCAGTACACCTGTGTCATCAATGATACTAGCAGTACACCTGTGTCATCAATGATACTAGCAGTACACCTGTGTGTCATCAATGATACTAGCAGTACACCTGTGTGTCATCAATGGTAGCAGTACACCTGTGTGTCATCAATGGTAGCAGTACACCTGTGTCATCAATGATAACAGTACACCTGTGTCATCAATGATAGCAGTACACCTGTGTCATCAATGATAGCAGTACACCTGTGTGTCATCAATGGTAGCAGTACACCTGTGTCATCAATGATAGCAGTACACCTGTGTCATCAATGATAGCAGTACACCTGTGTGTCATCAATGGTAGCAGTACACCTGTGTCATCAATGATAGCAGTACACCTGTGTCATCAATTATAGCAGTACACCTGTGTCATCAATGGTAGCAGTACACCTGTGTGTCATCAATGATACTAGCAGTACACCTGTGTGTCATCAATGATAGCAGTACACCTGTGTGTCATCAATGGTAGCAGTACACCTGTGTGTCATCAATGATACTAGCAGTACACCTGTGTGTCATCAATGATAGCAGTACACCTGTGTGTCATCAATGGTAGCAGTACACCTGTGTGTCATCAATGGTAGCAGTACACCTGTGTGTCATCAATGGTAGCAGTACACCTGTGTCATCAATGATAGCAGTATACCTGTGTCATCAACGATAGCAGTACACCTGTGTCATCAACGATAGCAGTACACCTGTGTCATCAATGATAGAAGTACAACTGTGTTATCAATGATAGCAATATCATTGATATCTTTGCTATCATCAATGATTATCAATGATTATCATCAATGATAATCAATGGGGGGGCGTCTCCTTGTGTTTGTCTTGACCAATAGTATCGCCGCGTTGCCGGAAGGCCCTCGGCTGATTGGTCCATTGGTCGCTTCCTGTTTGGTCGGCGTTCGACTCCAGAGGCTCGAACCCAAGACGGTGGACGTCTTGGTAGGTAAAATTTAAGTCTTGTGGCGGGCAGCTGTAGCACAGACCTCTCTATGGTCTGGTTGTGTCTTCCTCCTGCCTGGCGAAGCTTCTGGAACTACGCGAAGGTTCTGGAACTACGCGAAGCTTCTGGAACTATGCGAAGGTTCTGGAACTACGTAAAGGTTCTGGAACTATGCGAAGCTTCTGGAACTACGTGAAGGTTCTGGAACTATGCGAAGCTTCGGGAACTACGCGAAGGTTCTGGAACTACGTGAAGGTTCTGGAACTATGCGAAGCTTCTGGAACTACGCGAAGGTTCTGGAACTACGCGAAGGTTCTGGAACTATGCGAAGCTTCTGGAACTACGCGCAGCTTCGGGAACTACGCAAAGGTTCTGGAACTACGCGAAGGTTCTGGAACTAAGCGAAGGTTCTGGAACTACGCGAAGCTTCTGGAACTACGCAAAGCTTCGAGAACTACGCGAAGCTTCGAGAACTACGCAAAGCTTCGAGAACTACGCGAAGCTTCGGGAACTACACTTCTCCCGTCCATTCCATCAATCCGCTGAACGTTACCAGTAATTAGAATTACTGAAGCTTCCGCCTCGCTCAGGGAAATTCATCAATGTGAAGCCCGATGATGCTTCGTAGGGTAATTACTATGTCTGGTGCTGATGAGTGTGTTGTGATGAGTGTGTTGTGATACTGAGTGTGTTGTGGGGACTCAGATCTGGTGGAAAAGTCTCTCAATTCCCAGTACTTTTAAGTGTCTGAGAGTGCAAGTGGTTAACCTAACCAGCCAGTCACCGGGTTGTCCCAACTTTCAATTCTCTCAAAGGAGAAGTGTTTCGGAGGAAACATCTTTTCCCTACAGCATCTTTTCCCTCAGCATCTCTCTCCTCACTGCCACGTTTGCCCTTGTTTATGTTCTCGAGGAAGTGGAGTCAGGTGTTGGGCTCGACACGCCGCAGCAGGAGCGCCACTCTGCGGGTGTTAGTGTAAATAAACACCTGCGAAGGCTCCGGTCCGTGTCTGGCAGAGCGGTAATTTGACAGATATTTGTGTACGTAGCGATGAGGAAAGCCAAATCCTGGCGGATATCTTGGTGGATGTCTTGGCGGATATCTTGGTGGATGTCTTGGCGGATATCTTGGTGGATGTCTTGGCGGATATCTTGGTGGATGTCTTGGCGGATATCTTGGTGGATGTCTTGGCGGATATCTTGGTGGATGTCTTGGCGGATATCTTGGTGGATGTCTTGGCGGATGTCTATGTTGGTTCGGGCTGATTTATTCTGTTAGTTATCGTCTTTTATCGACCCCATCCTTCACGCCCGAGTGTATTCTTGGGGTGCATTATACACCTGTGTATAATACACCCCAAGAATACACTGTGTATAATACACTAGTGTATTCTGGGTGTGTGTTATACACTAGTGTATTCTGAGTGTTTTATACACCTGTGTATTTTGGGTGTATGTTATACACTAGTGTATTTCTGGGAGTGTGTTATACACCAGTGTATTCTAGGTGTATGTCATACACCAGTGTATTCTGCGAGTAATATACAGACCTCCATAACGCCATAGTCATACCTGCTACAGATGAGATCCAACACTTTCTATGATCATCTCGTGAAACAGAAAATGGTGTTCTTGACTAACTTGTAAATATTTGTAAACTCATTAAAATTGTCAATTTTCACAGTAACCTGAACGTCACCGTATATATGGTGATGGGGCCACGGTGATAGAGAGTTTGGTCCACCAGGCTGTTGCCTGCAGCGGCCCGCAGGCCCACATATACCCCACCACAGTGGCAACTTTGTGAAAGAGAAAACATACACTCTCTTGAACATTATATTGTAGAATGTCCCATATTGACTGACTTTCGCCCTCCTGGGCTCAGGTATGATGAACTCTGTAACTACTATATGAGTACTGGAACACTTGATGATATATTGGACTTGTATCCAAGATTAACCATGTAATGTATCAATTATACAATGTATATATATAATGTAACTATATAACCTGAGCTTGTAAAAGCACCTTAATCACCTTCAGTGATTAAGTGCTTAATTACACACTAGTTTCTCTATCAGCTATCTCACTCTGTCAGAGTAAATGAGACAAATGTATGTGAATGCATGTGTGTGTGTATATGTATGTATATGTACGTATATGTGTGTGTGTATGTATATGTATGTGTATAAAGTATATATGGAAGCTGATCAGAATTACATTTCACCTTTGTGAATGTACATTAATGACACTATGTAAAAGACACATCTAACACTTTATGTAGGGCATACGTAAATCTGTGTATCTATGTATTTACATATGTAGGTTAGCTTAGCATTTTAAAAGCACCGAATCACCTTGTGTGGTTGATTGTTCAATAAACCCTTGAACTATATGTTTAACACATCTCTAACCCTGTCCATGGAGGACAGAAGAAAATGTATATATGCTGGTTAGCATTGTAAATATCTGGCCACGTCTGTGGTAGAAAATAATAAATAAATAATTAAATAAAAACAGCTTTGTTGATCCGGCACTCCTTGGAGGAAACAATCTAGTTTCCTCTTGAAGATGTCCACGGTTGTTCCGGCAATATTTCTTATGCTCGCTGGGAGGACGTTGAACAACCGCGGACCTCTGATGTTTATACAGTGCTCTCTGATTGTGCCTATGGCACCTCTGCTCTTCACTGGACCTCTGATGTTTATACAGTGTTCTCTGATTGTGCCTATGGCACCTCTGCTCTTCACCGGTTCTATTCTGCATTTTCTTCCATATCGTTCACTCCAGTACGTTGTTATTTTACTGTGTAGATTTGGGATCAGTATTGTCCACGTGTTCAAGATTTCCGGGCTCGCCATAGCCCGTGCTACATGGACACTTCGTCCAGAGTAGCTAAATCTTTAACAACAACAACAACAACGTGTTGAAGATGATTATCGCGTTAGGTGTCGGAGGCGACCAATGGTGACAGAGAGGTCAGGCTGCTGCTCTTGGAACGAGCGTGAGTGATCCTGTTTAGAGCCCTTACGCCCCCCTGTCATAAGGCTCACATTTTAAAATAGATACCTTAACACTGTGTCAATTTTATTATGATGTTAATTTAATTTTTAAAGCCTTAACTGCTCTGTTGGGTTTTATTAACAGACACACTGGGCATTCGGAGTTTTGGAGGAGCAGGTTTGTTAACACACCTGCAATAGACAAAAAAAAATTGGGTTTACGGGCAGGTGTGTGTATTTACTATTTGTATTTAGTGTGTGTGTGTCTGCAGAATCGAACTGTTAGCTCTTGGACCCCGCCTTTCTAACCAATCTGTTTTTTCCTGTATTATATCTAGTACATATATTTCTCTCTAACACACTCACACATCTTCAGGAAGCAGCCCGTGGCAGCTGTCTAACTCCCAGGTACCTATTTACTGTTAGGTGAACTGGAGCATCAGGGTGAAAGAAACTCTACCCATTTAGGCAGGTACGCACCAAGGGGGAGACACAGGAGGATTGAAATAGAGGACGATAGTAGGAGGCTACAAGATGACCTAGACAGACTGAGTGAATGGTCCAACAAATGGCTGTTGAAGTTCAACCCGAGTAAATGCAAAGTAATGAAACTAGGCAGTGGAAACAGGAGGCCAGACACAGGATACAGAATAGGAGATGAAGTACTTAATGAAACGAACAGAGAGAAAGATCTAGGAGTTGATATCACAACAAACCTGTCTTCTGAAGCCCACATAAAGAGAATAACGTCTGCAGCATATGCGAGGCTGGCTAACATCAGAACAGCCTTCAGGAACCTGTGTAAGGAATCATTCAGAATCTTGTATACCACATATGTAAGACCAATCCTGGAGTATGCGGCCCCAGCATGGAGCCCGTACCTTGTCAAGCACAAGACGAAGCTGGAAAAAGTCCAAAGGTATGCCACTAGACTAGTCCCAGAACTAAGAGGCATGAGTTACGAGGAAAGGCTGCGGGAAATGCACCTTACGACACTGAAAGACAGAAGAGTAAGGGGGAACATGATCACAACCTACAAAATCCTAAGAGGAATCGACCGGGTAAACAAGGATAAACTATTCAACACTGGTGGGACGCGAACAAGGGGACATAGGTGGAAACTGAGTACCCACATGAGCCACAGAGACGTTAGAAAGAACTTTTTCAGTGTCAGAGTAGTTAACAGGTGGAATGCATTAGGCAGTGATGTGGTGGAGGCTGACTCCATACACAGTTTATAATGTAGATATGATAGAGCCCAGTAGGCTCAGGAACCTGTACACCAGTTGATTGACAGTTGAGAGGCGGGACCAAAGAGCCAAAGCTCAACCCCCGCAAACACAACTAGGCGAGTACAAATAGGTGAGTACACACACACCAGGGGTACACACACACCAGGGGTACACACACACACACCAGGGAGACACACACACACC
The DNA here is from genome assembly GCF_040958095.1 of Procambarus clarkii. Classification (NCBI taxonomy): domain Eukaryota; kingdom Metazoa; phylum Arthropoda; class Malacostraca; order Decapoda; family Cambaridae; genus Procambarus; species Procambarus clarkii. The sequence goes on along the minus strand of NC_091203.1, from coordinate 23,731,926 downwards.
AGGGGGGGGGAGGGGTACCCACTGGTATATTAGAAAGCACGGCACATTCCCTCATTCTCATGGATGGAAAATCGTCGCGAGTGGACTGAATGACAATTGACAGCATAAAAGGTGAAGAGTTAATAAACATTCTAACAATGCCTCTGTGATATGCATCTTTGGAGGGGGGAGGTGCCCCCCCTCTCCCGCACAATGGACTCACCCATATGCCCTCTTGGGGGGGGGGAGGTGCCCCCCCCTCTCCCGCACAATGGACTCACCCATATGTCCTCTTGGGGGGGGGGGGGAATTATCAGTGGGAAAGCGCCAAGCCATTACGACTATATAGCACAGAGAAGGGGCCAGGATAAGGATTTGGGATGGGACGGAGGAAAGGAATGGTGGTCAACTACCTCTGGACGGTCGGGGGATATATGGAGGAGGACATATATGGAGGAGGACATATATGGAGGAGGACATATATGGAGGAGGACATATATGGAGGAAGACATATATGGAGGAGGACATATATAGAGGAGGACATATATGGAGGAGGACATATATGGAGGAGGACATATATGGAGGAGGACATATATGGAGGACATATATGGAGAATGACACATATGGAGGAGGACATATATGGAGGAGGACATATATGGAGGAGGACATATATGGAGGACATATATGGAGGACATACATGTATGAGGACATATATGGAGAATGACACATATGGAGGACAAGAACGGTACTCGACCACGTGACCACACTCTTGGAGGACCACTCTCGAGCTTCGACACAGGCACGAGGCGCTCCACAAGAGGGCCATTACGGAGCTCTTATAGACCGGGAACCAAATGGTCGTCCCACGAGAGGTGGCAACAGAGGACCAGGAACGACACTATTCACAACTGAATTGGAGAAGAGGTTAACCATGCAGCGGGTGGAGCCGGGAGATTACTGTGACAACTGTAGGAAGCTGGATCACAGGGGTCGTCTAAGTGCTTGCGTAACTGCTTCGTGGATCTGGCCCCCAGGGTCGTAAGTGCTGGCGTAACTGCCTCGTGAATCAGGTCCCCAGGGTCGTAAGTGCTTGCGTAACTGCTTCGTGAATCTGACCCCAGGATCGTAAGTGCTTGCGTAACTGTCTCGTGAATCAGGTCCCAGGGTCGTAAGTTCTTGCGTACCTGCTTCGTGAATCTGGCCCCAGGGTCGTAAGTGCTTGCGTAACTGCCTCGTGAATCTGGCCCCCAGGTTCGTTAGTGCTTGCGTACCTGCTTCGTGAATCTGGTCCCCAGGGTCGTAAGTTCTTGCGTAACTGCTTCGTGAATCAGGCCCCCAGGGTCGTAAGTGCTTGCGTAACTGCCTCGTGAATCTGGCCCCAGGGTCGTAAGTGCTTGCGTAACTGCCTCGTGAATCAGGTCCCCAGGGTCGTAAGTGCTTGCGTAACTGCTTCCTGAATCTGGCCCCAGGTTCATAAGTGCTTGCATAACTGCTTCGTGAATCAGGCCCCCAGGGTCGTATGTGCTTGCGTAACTGCTTCCTGAATCTGGCCCCAGGTTCATAAGTGCTTGCGTAACTGCTTCGTGAATCAGGCCCCCAGGGTCGTATGTGCTTGCGTAACTGCTTCCTGAATCTGGCCCCAGGTTCATAAGTGCTTGCATAACTGCTTCGTGAATCTAACCCCAGGTTCGTAAGTGCTTGCGTAACTGCTTCGTGAATCAGGCCCCCAGGGTCGCATGTGCTTGCGTAACAGCTTCGTGAATCTAACCCCAGGTTCATAAGTGCTTGCGTAACTGCTTCCTGAATCTGGCCCCAGGTTCATAAGTGCTTGCATAACTGCTTCGTGAATCTAACCCCAGGTTCGTAAGTGCTTGCGTAACTGCTTCGTGAATCAGGCCCCCAGGGTCGCATGTGCTTGCGTAACAGCTTCGTGAATCTAACCCCAGGTTCGTAAGTGCTTGCGTAACTGCTTCATGAATCTGACCCCAGGTTCGTAAGTGCTTGCGTAACTGCTTCATGAATCTGGCCCCAGGTTCGTAAGTGCTTGCATAACTGCTTCGTGAATCTAACCCCAGGTTCGTAAGTGCTTGCGTAACTGCTTCGTGAATCAGGCCCCCAGGGTCGTATGTGCTTGCGTAACTGCTTCCTGAATCTGGCCCCAGGTTCATGAATCTAACCCCAGGTTCATAAGTGCTTGCGTAACTGCTTCATGAATCTAACCCGCTAGGAACAGCAACTTTTCATACCGGAATGGCCTATTCAACCACGTTCTCCGCCTTGCTCCCTCGCCATCTCAGACAGTGCACCGGACTTGGTTAAGATTCCGTGCCAGCGACGTGGGAGTGTCTCAAGTATTTGCACTTTACACGGGACTCGAACCCGTGTCACAGTGTAGCTTCGTGGCCATTAGCTATCCGTTCGGCACCGGTGTTCGAGAACAGTGTTCGGAGCTTCGAACAGGTGTGTGTGTGTGTGTGTGTGTGTGTGTGTGTGTGTGTGTGTGTGTGTTTGTCGTTTCAGAGCCTATTCGAACCATGCTGTACCCCAGGGACTATTCTGTACCCCAGGGGACAATGCTGTACTCCAGGGGACCATGCTGTACCCCAGGGACCATGCTGTACTCCAGGGGACCATGCTGTACCCCAGGGGACTATTCTGTACCCCAGGGGACCATGCTGTACCCCAGGGAACTATGCTGTACCCCAGGGACTATTCTGTACCCCAGGGGACAATGCTGTTCTCCAGGGGACCATGCTGTACCCCAGGGACTATTCTGTACCCCAGGGGACCATGCTGTACCCCAGGGGACTATTCTGTACCCCAGGGGACAATGCTGTATTCCAGACGACCATACTGCACCCCAGGGGACCATGCTGTACCCCAGGGACCATGCTGTACCCCAGGGGACTATTCTGTACCCCAGGGGACAATGCTGTACTCCAGACGACCATACTGCACCCCAGGGGACCATGCTGTACCCCAGGGACCATGCTGTACCCCAGGGTGACGATGCTGTACCCCAGGGACCATGCTGTACCCCAGGGTGACGATGCTGTACCCCAGGGACCATGCTGTACCCCAGGGAACTATTCTGTACCCCAGGGGACAATGCTGTACTCCAGACGACCATACTGCACCCCAGAGGACAATGCTGTACCCCAGGGGACCATGCTGTACCCCAGGGACCATTCAGTACCCCAGGGACCATGCTGTACCCCAGTGTGACCATGCTGTACCCCAGGGACCATGAAACCATGGTCCCTTCAACATAGGACCATGGTGTTGACACATGTGTCCTTACAAACATGATACTCGAGGGGGGGGGAATGTATACCTGACTGCCACACAGCTGCAGGTGTGTGTAGGCTAATGCCACACCCGCCTTCTGCCCACACCCGGACGATAAGATCTTATACACCGTAATATGGACGTTTGCTCCCCCCTGAATAGTGGTAGATTTGCCTCGGAAGGTCAGGTGGGATAAGGCCCCCCCGCTCCGGAATATTCAAGGCACAATCGCTTCTGTCAGCGATACACAAGAACCTCGAATTATATTAAGCCACTTGTAACCCCTCCTCAAACAAATAAAGACACCTGCAATCAACAAACAAATCCCTTGGAAGAAGCAAACAACTAAGTCATATATACCCCTCCAAGGAAATAAATTTCTTGTAGCCATCAAACAAGCAAATAACCTGAAGCTTCCTCCGCCTCTGTGATGTACAGGATAAAATTAAGTTGCTGTTAAGATGAAGAGTCTATCGTAAGAGATCGTAATGAAGCTGTCTATCGTGGTAACGCAGTCAGGTGTATTGTATTATATACAAACATAATACAGGGTGTATTAAGATGGAGGAGTGTAGTGCCTTTATCTGATGTATGTTTCTAGTTGTATATGTTACTGATTATATACAAGTTTTAAGTCATTAATAGATAGTATGATAAGTTAAGGAAAACAGTAAGTTGAGTAAACACCTCATTATTATCTATCTACTTTATAATCTACCTACCTGTTCATCTACCTCCCTCATCATCTACGTACCTCGTCATCTACCTACCTCGTCATCTACCTACCTCATCATCTACCTACCTCATCATCTACCTACCCGCATCATCTACCTCCCTCATTATCTACCAACCTCATCATCTACGTCCCGAGACCCTCACACTTATTCCTCCGAGTCAGGCCAGGTTCTCCTTATCACCAGAGCCTTATACTGCCACCCTCATACTCCCCGTCCCTTCAGCGTCACTCCAATAAGATGACGTTGACGTATTGCGTTTAGACTCGAGTCAGCTTCAATAGAGGTGTTGAAGCCAAACAGCTTCATTTGGAGGGCAGGCCCAGGGAGCTGGGAGGATAGGAGAGAGAGAGGAGAGCAGGGGTGGCAGGCCAGGGAGCTGGGAGGATAGGAGAGAGAGAGGAGAGCAGGGGTGGCAGGCCCAGGGAGCTGGGAGGATAGGAGAGAGAGAGGAGAGCAAGGGTGGCAGGCCAGGGAGCAGGGAGGATAGGAGAGAGAGAGAGGAGAGCAGGGGTGGCAGGCCAGGGAGCTGGGAGGATAGGAGAGAGAGAGGAGAGCAGGGGTGGCAGGCCCAGGGAGCTGGGAGGATAGGAGAGAGAGAGGAGAGCAGGGGTGGCAGGCCAGGGAGCAGGGAGGATAGGAGAGAGAGAGAGGAGAGCAGGGGTGGCAGGCCAGGGAGCTGGGAGGATAGGAGAGAGAGAGGAGGAGAGCAGGGGTGGCAGGCCAGGGAGCTGGGAGGATAGGAGAGAGAGAGGAGAGCAGGGGTGGCAGGCCAGGGAGCTGGGAGGATAGGAGAGAGAGAGGAGAGCAGGGGTGGCAGGCCAGGGAGCTGGGAGGATAGGAGAGAGAGAGGAGGAGAGCAGGGGTGGCAGGCCAGGGAGCTGGGAGGATAGGAGAGAGAGAGGAGGAGAGCAGGGGTGGCAGGCCAGGGAGCTGGGAGGATAGGAGAGAGAGAGGAGAGCAGGGGTGGCAGGCCAGGGAGCTGGGAGGATAGGAGAGAGAGAGGAGGAGAGCAGGGGTGGCAGGCCAGGGAGCTGGGAGGATAGGAGAGAGAGAGGAGGAGAGCAGGGGTGGCAGGCCAGGGAGCTGGGAGGATAGGAGAGAGAGAGGAGGAGAGCAGGGGTGGCAGGCCAGGGAGCTGGGAGGATAGGAGAGAGAGAGAGGAGGAGAGCAGGGGTGGCAGGCCAGGGAGCTGGGAGGATAGGAGAGAGAGAGAGGAGGAGAGCAGGGGTGGCAGGCCAGGGAGCTGGGAGGATAGGAGAGAGAGAGGAGAGCAGGGGTGGCAGGCCAGGGAGCTGGGAGGATAGGAGAGAGAGAGGAGGAGAGCAGGGGTGGCAGGCCAGGGAGCTGGGAGGATAGGAGAGAGAGAGGAGAACAGGGGTGGCAGGCCAGGGAGCTGGGAGGATAGGAGAGAGAGAGGAGGAGAGCAGGGGTGGCAGGCCAGGGAGCTGGGAGGATAGGAGAGAGAGAGGAGGAGAGCAGGGGTGGCAGGCCAGGGAGCTGGGAGGATAGGAGAGAGAGAGAGAGGAGAGCAGGGGTGGCAGGCCAGGGAGCTGGGAGGATAGGAGAGAGAGAGGAGAGCAGGGGTGGCAGGCCAGGGAGCTGGGAGGATAGGAGAGAGAGAGAGGAGAGCAGGGGTGGCAGGCCAGGGAGCTGGGAGGATAGGAGAGAGAGAGAGAGAGAGAGAGAGAGAGAGAGAGAGAGAGAGAGAGAGAGAGAGGAGGAGAGCAGGGGGTAGATACATATGCCCTTCTCGGTGCATACAGGTTTTGTGAAGTGATTAATAATTCAGTTACCTGGCCAGGCTACTAGGACGAGGCTCACTGGACCAGCAACTGGCCGCTGGTAACGGGATGGTCCAGCATTAAAATATATACAATTAGTCTATCCTCCTCTCGCGAATGCCTGGTTTCGTCAAGGAGTTTGTTGACATTTAGGTAGAATGTGTCGTTGAGGAACTGGTTGTGGGGGGGGGGGGAGTTATCGATGCGCAAGAGCGCTGCTGCTGGGGGGGGGCGAGGGGAGGGTGTTACTTGTGGGTTGGTGCGCACGCACGCACGCGCATGGGTCTTACTCGGCCACATGCGCAGCTGTGACGAGCCTGAGGGAGTGGTTCTGAGTCCCTGAACCTGTAGTGGTACGGATGTCGGGGGTGCGACGGGATGCGACGGGTTCCGACGTGGGTGCGACGGGGTGCGACGGGTTCCGACGTGGGTCCGACTGGTTCCGACGTGGGTGCGACGGGTTCCGACGTGGGTCCGACTGGTTCCGACGTGGGTGCGACGGGTTCCGACGTGGGTCCGACTGGTTACGACGGGGTGCGACGGGGTCCGACGGGTTCCGACGTGGGTGCGACGGGTTCCGACGGGGTCCGACGGGTTCCGACGTGGGTGCGACGGGTTCCGACGGGTTCCGACGGGTTCCGACGGGTTCCGACGTGGGTGCGACGGGTTCCGACGGGTTCCGACGGGTTCCGACGGGGGTCCGACAGGGGTGCGACGGGTTCCGACGGGTTCCGACGGGGTTCGACGGGGTCCGTTGAGGTCCGTCAGTTAACTGGCTTCTAGGAATTTTGAGTTGAAACCTCCCTCCCAGCAGACTAATCCTCTCTCCTCCCAGCAGACTAATCCTCTCTCCTCCCAGCTGACTAATCCTCTCTCCTCCCAGCAGACTAATCCTCTCTCCTCCCAGCAGACTATTTATAGAACTTGTCCAGGCAACGGAAGATAAACATTGTCTGCGTTCATTACTGACTTTATGAGCGTTGTTTGTCTTAAGGCTGTAAATGTCTCCAGGGCGGTGACTTGACCCTCACCCAATGTTGAGTCAAACCTGACCAAGATGGTGGCGGACGATAAAAGCACCTCTAGTTCAAAATACAAACCTGAAGTCTCCTGAAGCCCACATCAAAAGAATAACATCAGCGGCGTATGCGAGGCTGGCTAATACAGAACTGCCTTCCGGAACCTGTGTAAGGAGTCCTTCAGAATCTTGTACACCACATATGTAAGACCAATCCTGGAGTATGCGGCCCCAGCATGGAGCCCGTACCTTGTCAAGCACAAGACCAAGCTGGGAAAAGTTCAGAGGCATGCCACTAGGCTAGTTCCAGAACTAAGAGGTATGAGTTACGAGGAAAAGCTGAGCGAACTGCACTTCACGTCGCTGGAAGACAACAGAGCTCGGGGAGATATGATCACCACATACAAGATTCTCAGAGGAATTGACAGGGTAGACAAGGATGGGTTATTTAACACGGGTGGTACACGAACAAGGGGGCACAGGTGGAAGCTGAGTACCCAAATGAGCCACAGAGACATTAGAAAGAACTTTTTCAGTGTCAGAGTAGTTAACAGGTGGAATGCATTAGGCAGTGATGTGGTGGAGGCTGACTCCATACACAGTTTCAAATGTAGATATGATAGAGCCCAATAGGCTCAGGAACCTGTACACCAGTTGATTGACGGTTGAGAGGCGGGACCAAAGAGCCAGAGCTCAACCCCCGCAAGCACAAATAGGTGAGTACACACACACACACACACACACACACACACACACACACACACACACACACACATGGAATGCACTTGGGGAACAGGTTGTGGAAGCAAATACTATTCATACTTTTAAAACTAGGTATGATAGGGAAATGGGACAGGATTCATTGCTGTAAACAACCGATAGCTGGAAAGGCGGGATCCAAGAGTCAATGCTCGATCCTGCAAGCACAAATAGGTGAGTACAAACAGATGAGTACACACCCACACGACTAGCATTGGTTCAGGGGGTGGCCGGGGCTGGCCCCACATGCCTAATAGGGTTACAAGACAGACGACATAACTCACACCCAACAGAGATGGGTCGGCAGACCAGCTGCATGTTCCCGGACCGCCCGGAAGCCTTCGACACAGTGTTCCACAGGAGACCAGTGCCCCGGCTGGAGCAACAAGCCGGGGGAACAGGGGGAACTGCCCCACTGGATTACGAAACATCTACATCACGGCAGACAACGAGTAGCAGTGAGAGAATGTACGTCAGTGTGACGTCACCAGTTATTGACTCACAGAGGTCATTGATTCACAGGGGTCACTGACTCACAATGGGTCACTGACTCACAGGGGACACTGACTCATAAGGGTCACTGACTCGCAGGGGTCACTGACTCACAGGGGTCACTGACTCACAGGGGTCACTGACTCACAGGGGACACTGACTCACAGGGGTCACTGACTCACAGGGGACACTGATTCACAGGGGACGCTGACTCACAGGGGACACTGACTCACAGGGGTCACTGACTCACAGGGGACACTGACTCACAGGGGACACTGACTCACAGGGGACACTGACTCACAGGGGACACTGACTCACAGGGGACACTGACTCACAGGGGTCACTGACTCACAGGGGACACTGACTCACAGGGGACACTGACTCACAGGGGACACTGACTCACAGGGGACACTGACTCACAGGGGACACTGACTCACAGGGGTCATTGACTCACAGTGGTCACTGACTCACAGGGGACACTGACTCACAGGGGTCACTGACTCACAGGGGTCACTGACTCACAGGGGACACTGACTCACAGGGGACACTGACTCACAGGGGTCATTGACTCACAGTGGTCACTGACTCACAGGGGTCACTGATTCACAGGGAACACTGACTCACAGGGGACACTGACTCACAGGGGTCACTGACTCACAGGGGGTCAATACTCATCCATGTTACTCATCTTCCAGGGTGAGAAGCCTCATTCGTCTCAATGTTTGGTGCTCATGAGTATATAATGAGGAGTAAGCCTACAAGAGACAAGAAAAGAACCTGGTCAAACTGAGACTATGGTCTAACAAATGGCTTCTAGAATTTAACTCAAGCTAGTGCAAGGTAATGAGTCTAGGCACTAGAAACAGGAGGGCGGACACAAGCTGCCAACTGAGAGATACAACAATTCATAGAATCAGGAAGAAATGATGACGTGAGGCATCATAAGATACTTTAAATACTACATACATCAGACCAATCCTCGAATATGCAGCGACTGCATATGTGCTCATTTAGTCACCAGACAAGTTTTCACAACAAAGAAATTTGAGTTTTGAGAATAGGATAAAGGGTAAAAAGGAATTTAACCGTACATTATTGAAAGGGAAAAGCGTTATGGGAGACATGATCTCCACGTACAAAATACATTGTAGTTTCTTCACCAACAACTACCTTGTCTCAGGTGGTTCACTAACAAGGGAACACAGCTGGGAATACACAAGTACTTATGGCACTGTATTCGTCACGGAGATGAGCCCTGGTAACACAGGTTCGAACCTTAGTAGTTCATTTCTTAACTATCTCTAGTGCTAGTATAGTCCATATATGTACTACATAAGGCCTCAGATAGCGTGTATTAGGCCTAGGAGGCTTAGGTTAGGCTTTTTGAACAGAAATACAAAGCCACTTCCAGATTGTCCAAATTAAATAGCAACAAATTCTAATTTTGTAATTGCCCATTAGGTCAATATATGTGCTAAAGGTCACCATTAGTTCAACGTTACAAGCTGTAACCTAACAGAGACAGGTCCGTGGTTCGAGCAGTAATCTTCTATGTATACTTATGTTTATCTTGGCTTGAGAAGAAAGGAGTAATATTTTCTCTCTTGGTCTCAGGCCATAATCAAAGATCATCACGACCGGACATAAGGAAGTGATAGCCGAAGCTATTTGAACCACTTCCCCGCCGGCACTCGGATGGTAATCTTGGGCATAACATTTTATCGAGTCACCTCATTCTTTGGGGCACACGTGAGGAACACAAATGCGAACAAGCCTGAATTAAGGCGTCCTGTACATACCAGTTGCGTTGCTCCTGGCAGTATGGGTTCGAGTCACTTCTGGGGTGTGAGTTTTCAGTTGTATATAGTCCTGAAGACCATTCAGGCTTGTTCACATATTATATATATATATATATATATATATATATATATATATATATATATATATATATATATATATATATATATATATATATATATATATATATATATATATATATACAAATATATAATTTCTGCTAATGAGAAATGTAGTAATTATGTAATTCTTGCATAATTAACATGAACGTAAATATCATTCGAGTCGTAGAGAGGGGGGGGACGTGCTGCATGGGTAACAGCTTCTCCTCCATACCAACCTACCCTGACTTTGTGCCCTGGAGAGAGGGGGGGGACGTGCAGCATGGGTAACAGCTTCTCCTCCATATCAACCTACCCTGGCTTTGTGCCCTGGAGAGTGGGGGGACGTGCTGCATGGGTAACAGCTTCTCCTCCATATCAACCTACCCTGGCTTTGTGCCCTGGAGAGAGGAGGGGACCTGCTGCATGGGTAACAGCTTCTCCTCCATATCAACCTACCCTGACTTTGTGCCCTGGAGAGGCCACTCCAGACCGACAGAGCCCAACTCCATAGTCTCCTGTGACTGATGGATGCCAACTAAACATCATTGAACCCATAGAGTCTAATCCACTTTATAACCACATAAGGGGTTCCAGTCCCCTTACAATATGGGCGGCCATATTGCAAAATGGCCGCCATTTCCGCCCTCCGCCTGAAGAATCCAGCAATGGATCAGTAGCTGTGTTCAGATCTGTCGAACATGTGACCCAAATTCGAGGCTCCTTTAGGCCTGGTCGACGACCGGGCCGCGGGGACACTAAGCCCCGGAAGCACCTTAAGGTAACCTCCTATCACTAGTTCAACATTTCATTTACATATATACTGTAAATCACATATACATTTACATATATTTACAGTCCAAGTCGCTTCACTATCAAGAGCATTGCTCCTAATTACAGTGTGGGAGGCTCCAGCCCTCATATTAGTGGGGGTCGAACCCCGCCGCCAGTGTACATGTGATCTTATAAACTTCATTGCCTTCATCTATTTTTTTCCCAGTGTGTGTGTGATTTATTTGATATATTTCTGGTTCTTTTTACCCTGCCACGGTGGAGGCGTTGCTGCCTCCTGCCTGTACCGTGGTGTACCGTGGTGTACCGTACAGCTGTACCGTGGTGTACCGTACAGGAGCTGTACCGTGGTGTACCGTACAGCTGTACCGTGGTGTACCGTGGTGTACCGTACAGCTGTACCGTGGTGTACCGTGGTGTACCGTGGTGTACCGTGGTGTACCGTACAGCTGTACCGTGGTGTACCGTGGTGTACCGTGGTGTACCGTGGTGTACCGTACAGCTGTACCGTGGTGTACCGTACAGGAGCTGTACCGTGGTGTACCGTACAGGTGTACCGTGGTGTACCGTACAGGTGTACCGTACAGCTGTACCCTGGTGTACCGTACAGGTGTACCCTGGTGTACCGTACAGCTGTACCGTGGTGTACCGTACAGGAGCTGTACCGTGGTGTACCGTACAGGAGCTGTACCGTGGTGTACCGTACAGGAGCTGTACCGTGGTGTACCACAAGTCACCATGCTGTAGACTGTACCTTACAGGAGCTGTACCGTGGTGTACCGTACAGGAGCTGTACCGTGGTGTACCTTACAGGAGCTGTACCGTGGTGTACCGTACAGGAGCTGTACCGTGGTGTACCGTACAGGAGCTGTACCGTGGTGTACCGTACAGGAGCTGTACCGTGGTGTACCGTACAGGAGCTGTACCGTGGTGTACCGTACAGGAGATGTACCGTGGTGTACCACAAGTCACCATGCTGTAGACTGTACCTTACAGGAGCTGTACCGTGGTGTACCATACAGGAGCTGTACCGTGGTGTACCGTACAGGAGCTGTACCGTGGTGTACCGTACAGGAGCTGTACCGTGGTGTACCGTACAGGAGCTGTACCATGGTGTACCGTGCAGGAGCTGTACCGTGGTGTACCGTGGTGTACCGTACAGGAGCTGTACCCTGGTGTACCGTACAGGAGCTGTACCGTGGTGTACCGTACAGGAGCTGTACCGTGGTGTACCGTACAGGAGCTGTACCGTGGTGTACCCTGGTGTACCGTACAGGAGCTGTACCGTGGTGTACCGTACAGGAGCTGTACCGTGGTGTACCGTACAGGAGCTGTACCCTGGTGTACCGTACAGGAGATGTACCGTGGTGTACCTTACAGGAGATGTACCGTGGTGTACCTTACAGGAGATGTACCGTGGTGTACCCTGGTGTACCGTACAGGAGCTGTACCGTGGTGTACCCTGGTGTACCGTACAGGAGCTGTACCGTGGTGTACCGTGCAGGAGCTGTACCGTGGTGTACCGTACAGGAGCTGTACCGTGGTGTACCGTACAGGAGATGTACCGTGGTGTACCGTACAGGAGATGTACCGTGGTGTACCTTACAGGAGCTGTACCGTGGTGTACCCTGGTGTACCGTACAGGAGATGTACCGTGGTGTACCGTACAGGAGCTGTACCGTGGTGTACCGTGCAGGAGCTGTACCGTGGTGTACCGTACAGGAGCTGTACCGTGGTGTACCGTACAGGAGATGTACCGTGGTGTACCGTACAGGAGATGTACCGTGGTGTACCTTACAGGAGATGTACCGTGGTGTACCCTGGTGTACCGTACAGGAGATGTACCGTGGTGTACCGTACAGGAGCTGTACCGTGGTGTACCCTGGTGTACCGTACAGGAGCTGTACCGTGGTGTACCTTACAGGAGATGTACCGTGGTGTACCGTACAGGAGATGTACCGTGGTGTACCCTGGTGTACCGTACAGGAGCTGTACCGTGGTGTACCGTGGTGTACCGTACAGGAGCTGTACCGTGGTGTACCGTACAGGAGCTGTACCGTGGTGTACCGTACAGGAGCTGTACCGTGGTGTACCGTACAGGAGATGTACCGTGGTGTACCTTACAGGAGATGTACCGTGGTGTACCGTACAGGAGATGTACCGTGGTGTACCGTACAGGAGATGTACCGTGGTGTACCGTACAGGAGATGTACCGTGGTGTACCTTACAGGAGATGTACCGTGGTGTACCTTACAGGAGATGTACCGTGGTGTACCTTACAGGAGATGTACCGTGGTGTACCCTGGTGTACCGTACAGGAGCTGTACCGTGGTGTACCGTACAGGAGATGTACCGTGGTGTACCGTACAGGAGCTGTACCGTGGTGTACCCTGGTGTACCGTACAGGAGCTGTACCGTGGTGTACCCTGGTGTACCGTACAGGAGCTGTACCGTGGTGTACCCTGGTGTACCGTACAGGAGATGTACCGTGGTGTACCCTGGTGTACCGTACAGGAGCTGTACCGTGGTGTACCGTACAGGAGATGTACCGTGGTGTACCGTACAGGAGATGTACCGTGGTGTACCTTACAGGAGCTGTACCGTGGTGTACCGTACAGGAGCTGTACCGTGGTGTACCCTGGTGTACCGTACAGGAGCTGTACCGTGGTGTACCCTGGTGTACCGTACAGGAGCTGTACCGTGGTGTACCGTGCAGGAGCTGTACCGTGGTGTACCGTACAGGAGCTGTACCGTGGTGTACCGTACAGGAGATGTACCGTGGTGTACCACAAGTCACCGTGCTGTAGACTGTACCTTACAGGAGCTGTACCGTGGTGTACCCTGGTGTACCGTACAGGAGCTGTACCGTGGTGTACCGTGCAGGAGCTGTACCGTGGTGTACCGTACAGGAGCTGTACCGTGGTGTACCGTACAGGAGATGTACCGTGGTGTACCACAAGTCACCGTGCTGTAGACTGTACCTTACAGGAGATGTACCGTGGTGTACCGTACAGGAGATGTACCGTGGTGTACCGTACAGGAGATGTACCGTGGTGTACCTTACAGGAGCTGTACCGTGGTGTACCCTGGTGTACCGTACAGGAGCTGTACCGTGGTGTACCCTGGTGTACCGTACAGGAGCTGTACCGTGGTGTACCGTGCAGGAGCTGTACCGTGGTGTACCGTGCAGGAGCTGTACCGTGGTGTACCGTACAGGAGCTGTACCGTGGTGTACCGTACAGGTGCTGTACCGTGGTGTACCACAAGTCACCGTGCTGTAGACTGTACCTTACAGGAGATGTACCGTGGTGTACCTTACAGGAGATGTACCGTGGTGTACCGTACAGGAGCTGTACCGTGGTGTACCTTACAGGAGCTGTACCGTGGTGTACCTTACAGGAGATGTACCGTGGTGTACCGTACAGGTGTACCGTGGTGTACCGTACAGGAGATGTACCGTGGTGTACCGTACAGGAGATGTACCGTGGTGTACCGTACAGGAGATGTACCGTGGTGTACCGTACAGGAGCTGTACCGTGGTGTACCGTACAGGTGTACCGTGGTGTACCGTACAGGAGATGTACCGTGGTGTACCGTACAGGTGTACCGTACAGGTGTACCGTGGTGTACCACAAGTCACCGTGCTGTAGACTGTACCTTACAGGAGATGTACCGTGGTGTACCGTACAGGAGCTGTATCGTGTACCGTACAGGAGCTGTACCGTGGTGTACCGTACAGGAGCTGTACCGTGGTGTACCGTACAGGAGCTGTACCGTGGTGTACCGTACAGGAGCTGTATCGTGTACCGTACAGGAGCTGTACCGTGGTGTACCGTACAGGAGCTGTACCGTGGTGTACCGTACAGGAGCTGTACCGTGGTGTACCGTACAGGAGCTGTACCGTGGTGTACCGTACAGGAGCTGTACCGTGGTGTACCGTACAGGAGCTGTACCGTGGTGTACCGTACAGGAGCTGTACCCTGGTGTACCGTACAGGAGCTGTACCGTGGTGTACCGTACAGGACCTGTACCCTGGTGTACCGTACAGGAGCTGTACCGTGGTGTACCGTACAGGAGCTGTACCGTGGTGTACCGTACAGGAGCTGTTCCGTGGTGTACCGTACAGGAGCTGTACCGTGGTGTACCGTACAGGAGTTGTACCCTGGTGTACCGTGCAGGAGCTGTACCGTGGTGTACCGTACAGGAGCTGTACCGTGGTGTACCGTACAGGAGCTGTACCGTGGTGTACCGTACAGGAGGTGTACCGTGGTGTACCGTACAGGAGGTGTACCCTGGTGTACCGTACAGGAGCTGTACCGTGGTGTACCGTACAGGTGCTGTACCGTGGTGTACCACAAGTCACCATGCTGTAGACTGTACCGTCCAGGAAGTGTACCATCACGCGTCATTCAATGTTAATTATGGGTTTACAAAATGAAAACTTGGCGATCTTCCAAGTTTACCATACACCCTATGAACGTGTTTCGGGCCAGAGGACACTCCCCCCCCCCCCCCACCTGGAGTACAGGTACTCCATGGTGTACCTCGAGGTACCTCCACTCGTCACGATAGTGAGAAATATCAACAAACAAACAAAGACATCATCAAACTTACAAACAAAGACATCATCAAACTTACAAACAAAGACATCATCAAACTTACAAACAAAGACATCATCAAACTTATAAACAAAGACATCATCAAACTTATAAACAAAGACATCATCAAACTTATAAACAAAGACATCATCAAACTTATAAACAAAGACATCATCAAACTTACAAACAAAGACATCATCAAACTTACAAACAAAGACATCATCAAACTTACAAACAAAGACATCATCAAACTTACAAACAAAGACATCATCAAACTTACAAACAAAGACATCATCAAACTTATAAACAAAGACATCATCAAACTTATAAACAAAGACATCATCAAACTTACAAACAAAGACATCATCAAACTTACAAACAAAGACATCATCAAACTTAGCGACTATTGGCGCCAGAAAATAAAAATATCAGTTTTTCCAAACTTCAGGAAAGGTTGAGGACCCCCTCATCAGGCAGGGAGAGGGGCCCCGCCCCCCCTCTCTCTCAGCAGGAAGGGGCGCCCCGCCCCCCCTCTCAGCAGGGAGGGGGGGGGGGCGCCCCCCCTCTCTCTCAGCAGAGTCAATAAAGAAATAAATGCCATAAAATTGGGGGAACTTACTTGGCTGAACTTTGGGGCATTGATGCTATCATTCATCTTCCTTCTTAACTATTTTGTGGTCCAAAGTTTGGCAAGAAGTCTGCGGTGTCTGCTGCCACCTTCTTCACTGTTGGTCTGCCGCCACCACCCTCACTGTTGGTCTGCGTCTAAGGTTCCATGAACACCGGTTCTCTGCGTCTAAGGCTCCATGAACACCGGTTCTCTGCGTCTAAGGCTCCATGAACACCGGTTCTCTGCGTCTAAGGTTCCATGAACACCGGTTCTCTGCGTCTAAGGTTCCATGAACACCGGTTCTCTGCGTCTAAGGCTCCATGAACACCGGTTCTCTGCGTCTAAGGTTCCATGAACACCGGTTCTCTGCGTCTAAGGTTCCATGAACACCGGTTCTCTGCGTCTAAGGTTCCATGAACACCGGTTCTCTGCGTCTAAGGCACCATGAACACCGGTTCTCTGCGTCTAAGGCTCCATGAACACCGGTTCTCTGCGTCTAAGGCTCCATGAACACCGGTTCTCTGCGTCTAAGGCTCCATGAACACCGGTTCTCTGCGTCTAAGGCTCCATGAACACCGGTTCTCTGCGTCTAAGGCTCCATGAACACCGGTTCTCTGCGTCTAAGGCTCCATGAACACCGGTTCTCTGCGTCTAAGGCTCCATGAACACCGGTTCTCTGCGTCTAAGGTTCCATGAACACAGGTTCTCTATGTCTAAGGTTCCATGAACACCGGTTCTCTGCGTCTAAGGTTCCATGAACACCGGTTCTCTGCGTCTAAGGTTCCATGAACACAGGTTCTCTATGTCTAAGGTTCCATGAACACCGGTTCTCTGCGTCTAAGGTTCCATGAACACCGGTTCTCTGCGTCTAAGGCTCCATGAACACCGGTTCTCTGCGTCTAAGGTTCCATGAACACCGGTTCTCTGCGTCTAAGGTTCCATGAACACCGGTTCTCTGCGTCTAAGGCTCCATGAACACCGGTTCGTGAGGTTCGCTTGCTTCAGCTTTGACCGAACGACTCCACATCTGACGCTGTACGAATTGTGTGAAGAAACTGATTCATATCGACATAAGACGGCACAGAACGGCTTTGTTTACATTCTCTTGGCACAGTCCCGCCCCCCCCCCCCACCACCTCGGCTGTGTCTCATTCTTGCGTCAGATGAGACAACGACTCATGTCGCAGGTTCGAATCCCTGTTTACGGAAGGAACAGCACAATCAGCGTGAGATATGAGGACAAGGAGCTGGGGATATGAGAACAAGGAGCTGGGATATGAGGACAAGGAGCTGAGATATGAGGATAAGGAGCTGGGATATGAGGACAAGGAGGTAGGATATGAGGACAAGGAGCTGGGATATGAGGACAAGGAGGTGGGATATGAGGACAAGGAGCTGGGATATGAGGACAAGGAGCTGGGGTATAAGGACAAGGAGCTGGGATATGAGGACAAGGAGCTGGGGATATGAGGACACGGAGCTGGGGATATGAGGACAAGGAGCTGGAGATATGAGGACAAGGAGCTGGGGTATGAGGACAAGGAGGTTGGATATGAGGACAAGGAGCTGGGATTATGAGGACAAGGAGCTGGGATATGAGGACAAGGAGCTGGGATATGAGGACAAGGAGCTGGGATATGAGGACAAGGAGCTGGGATATGAGGACAAGGAGCTGGGGATAAGAGGAAAAGGAGCTGGGATATGAGGACAAGGAGCTGGGATATGAGGACAAGGAGCTGGGATATGAGGATAAGGAGCTGGGATATGAGGACAAGGAGCTGGGGATATGAGGACTAGGAGCTGGGGTATGAGGACAAGGAGCTGGGATATGAGGACAAGGAGCTGGGATATGAGGACAAGGAGCTGGGGATATGAGGACAAGGAGCTGGGATATGAGGACAAGGAGCTGGGGTGTGAGGATAAGGAGCTGGGATATGAGGACAAGGAGCTGGGGTATGAGGACAAGGAGCTGGGATATGAGGACAAGGAGCTGGGGATATGAGGACAAGGAGCTGGGGATATGAGGATAAAGAGCTGGGATATGAGGACAAGGAGCTGGGATATGAGGACAAGGAGCTGGGGTATGAGGACAAGGAGCTGGGGTATGAGGACAAGGAGCTGGGATATGAGGACCAGGAGCTGGGGATATGAGGACAAGGAGCTGAGATATGAGGACAAGGAGCTGGGGATATGAGGATAAGGAGCTGGGATATGAGGACAAGGAGCTGGGGTATGAGGACAAGGAGCTGGGATATGAGGACAAGGAACTGGGATTTGAGGACAAGGAAGTGGGATATGAGGACAAAGAGCTGGGGTATGAGGACCATGAGCTGGGATGCGAGGACAAGGAGCTGGGATATGAGGACAAGGAGCTGGAATATGGATGGATTATGAGAACCTTCAAAATCAGGGATCCCACAACAATGCTATTTTATTTTTCAAATTACTTGAGCATTCCCGTTAATTCCTCTAAGCTCTTAGCTGATTTCCCTCAGCTCCGAGCGAAGCCTTCTCGTATATATATATATATATATATATATATATATATATATATATATATATATATATATATATATATATATATATATATATGTCGTACCTAGTAGCCAGAACTCACTTTTTGGGCTACTATGCAAGGCCCGATTTGCCTAATAAGCCAAGTTTTCCTGAATTAATATATTTTTTCTAATTTTTTTCTCATGAAATGATAAAGCTACCCATTTCATTATGTATGAGGTAAATTTTTTTTTATTGGAGTTAAAATTAACGTAGATATATGACCGAACCTAACCAACCCTACCTAACCTAACCTAACCTATCTTTATAGGTTAGGTTAGGTTAGGTAGCCGAAAAAGTTAGGTTAGGTTAGGTTAGGTAGGTTAGGTATTCGAAAAACAATTAATTCATGAAAACTTGGCTTATTAGGCAAATCGGGCCTTGCATAGTAGGCTGAGAAGTGCGTTCTGGCTACTAGGTACGACATATATATATATATATATATATATATATATATATATATATATATATATATATATATATATATATATATATATATATATATATATATAGGCGGAGGCGGTGCTGCATACCGAAGGCCAGTCTCACGTACGTTGTATTGAGTTATGACCGCCACCTTAACATGGGGGATAGAGACCATCTGTGTGGTCCGTCTGGCAGACCATCTGTGGAGTGTCGTGGTCTATAATCTCCAATAATCGTCTTGTGTTATAATTCGTGTAATTCGCCTCGCGTCATCTACACGCACGAATAATTATCATCCTGGTCTAATAATCCTGCCTCAGATTATCTGTTGTGTGCGTGTGTGTGTGTGTGTGCGTGTGGGTGTGTGTGTGTGTGGGGGGGGAGGTGTGTGTGTGTGGGGGGGAGGTGTGTGTGGGGGGGGGAGTGTGTGTGTGTGTGGGGGGGGGTCTGTGTGTGTGTGTGTGTGTGGTGTGTGTGTGTGGGGGGGGGTCTGTGTGTGTGTGTGTGTGTGTGTGTGTGTGTGTGTGTGTGTGTGTGTGTGTGTGTGTGTGTGTGTGTGTGTGTGGGTGTGTGTGTGTGTGTGGGTGTGTGTGTGTGTGTGGGTGTGTGTGTGTGTGTGTGTGTGTGTGTGTGTGTGTGTGTGTGTGTGTGTGTGTGTGTGGGTGTGTGTGTGGTGTGTGTGTGTGTGTGTGTGTGTGTGTGTGTGTGTGTGTGTGTGTGTGTGTGTGTGTGTGTGTGGGTGTGTGTGTGTGTGTGTGTGGTGTGTGTGTGTGTGTGTGTGTGTGTGTGTGTGTGTGTGTGTGTGTGTGTGTGTGTGTGTGTGTGTGTGTGTGGTGTGTGTGTGTGTGTGTGTGTGTGTGTGTGTGTGTGTGGTGTGTGTGTGTGTGTTTGTGTGTGTGTGTGTGTGTGTGTGTGTGTGTGGTGTGCGTGTGTGTGTGTGTGTGTTCTCACCTAGTTGTACCCACCTAGTTGTCTTGGCGGGGGTTGAGCTCTGGCTCTTTGGTCCCGCCTCTCGACATGTTACATGTATGTATGTATGTGTGTTTACACATACGTGCGTTCATACATGAAAGTATACATATGTGTGCGCGCGTTCGAGCATGCACCCAAGACCTGATGAGAGTAATTACGAATCATGAGAAATGAGTATGAGTGAGAGTATGAGGCGGGGGGGGGCCCGGGGAGAGGCAGTCCACGGAACAGTGCTACTTTAGTCACAGTCACGGTGCAAGGAACGGGTGTCGTAAGGAAGTGCTACTTATACGGAGCGTGGAGGTCCACCTCGACGCTGTTAGTGTCTGTGGTTGGTCACACTGAGGGTAGTGTGACCAAGGCTTGGGTCAGGCAGGTCCTGGTTGGCTAGGTTATATTAGGTGTTTGGGTGGGAGTGGGGTGTAGGGGGGTGTAGGGAGGTGTGCCGAGGGTGTACGTGGGTGTAGGGGGGTGTAGGGAGGTGTGCCGAGGGTGTACGGGGGTGTAGGGGGGGGTATGGAAGTTGTGCCGAGGGTGTACGGGGGTGTAGAAGGGTTGTAGAGGGGTGTAGGGGGGGTGTAGGGGGGATGTAGTGGGTGTAGGGGGAGTGTAGGGGAGTGTAGGGGGGTGTAGGGGGGTGTAGAGGGGTGTAGGGGAGTGTAGGGGGGTGTAGGGGATGTAGGGGTATGTAGGGGGGTGTGGGGGGGGGTGTAGGGGGGAGTGTAGAGGGGTGCAGGGGGGTGCAGGGGGGTGTAAGGGGGTGTAAGGGGGGTGTAACGGGGTGCAGGGGGTGCAGGGGGGTGCAGGGGGGTGTAGGGATCAATCACACGCAGAACCAGTCAATCCCAGCCATGCTGAACCAGTCACTCTGGCAGAAACATGTACAATTCCATCCTAAATGCTTCAACTTTTAAAAATTTTCTGTGTTGCATTAAGGAATATATTGTTACTAATTATTCTGACACCCGTAATACGTTCTCTAACTCAACTTCTTGAACCTCTTACATTTTGACTGAATTAAGTCTGTAGTTCCTTTAGTGTCTGTAACTTGAGTGTGTTACTTTGGAAGTCAATCTTTCTGTATCTCTCTTGAATATATTATTTCTCTCTGTCTCCAGTATTGAGTAAAGTTTTTTTTAAGTCGTCTGAAGTGGTTTGGGGTTAATTTCAGCGTACGACTTATTCTATGCATGAAGACGAAGGTCTTTGAATAATTTCTGGTTTCTATATTTTCTTGAGAGAGCATGTTAGCATATTTAAATATATCGTTTGGGATTTGCAACATGTTATCTGTAAATCATTGTCAAAATAAGCCATCTTTGGCTTTGAAAATGAATCATTTTTCCACTCAATTATTGATGTTAGCTGGTTTGCTAGAAGTAGTGTTGCTGAATCTTTAACGTCGTGGCGCTGTCTCCGCGCAGAGATCTTGAAGCGTGAACTCATTCATGAGTTATTTCCAAGCAGACAGAATTGGGGGTTCATTAGGGCAGAGCAGCAGGTTCTCTGCTGCCCTCTCTGCGGACCTTAGTGATATCTGAGTGTGAATTTGGTGAATCAGCCAACACAGGGAACGTTCATATACTGATTTTTTTCTCTGATCGGCTAGAGTTGGTAAGAAATACACCAGTGGATAAAATGGTATTGAGAGAAGATATACAAGCAATATACAACACACACACACACACACACACACACACACACACACACACACACACACACACGCACTCACACACACACACACACACACACACACACACACACACACACGCACACACACACAACAATCACTCACTATACACACCAGATGACGTCGTCTTGGTACACTCGCTGCCTTATGCATAATTCATTTCCTCCCTCGTTCGAATCCCGACAGGGATAATTGACTCATCATCGCGGGCACTGAGGCAGTTCCCTGGCACTAGTTAACAGTGCCACAGCCTCACACACTTCTCACGGAGTGTCAATTAAACAATTGACTCAAGAATGCTATGCATACCACCATCAATAATGGCAGAAAAAGCGTATACATATATATATATTGTGACGATAATCTCCTTCAAGAGATTGAGCCTGCTCTTCCCTTCATAATTACGTCTTCACAACTATATAAAAGACTATGGAAGAAATGTCCAACAACGACAACAAACACCAGCAAGGCTTGCCAGGGTGAGCAGAAACGTATGCAACCAGCCACCTGTTCGAACTCCAACCACCAAACTACCCGTTGATCGCTACGACTCCGCTGATTGGTCGCCGGTCTGGCTGCACCTGCCTCGCCCCCCCCCAATACTACCTGATGTCTGGGGTCGCCCCAACATCAGTCCTCAGAATGTTCAGTGCTTTCGTAGCCAGCACTCCTCCCAGCTAGACGTTAGCGTGTACTGAGAGAGGTGGTGGCTTTAAGCCAATATTCCAGCACCTCCCACTTACCTTTGTGTTGCACTTCTTGTTATTTTGCCTTAACGTAACTTTCATTGTGTCATTTAAGTATTCTTATTATTTTGATTCATTGATTTTATTATAAGAATTTGTTTGTGCATTATTTTCATGTTTTGATTTATTTAACGTAATTAAAATTTCATTGTTAAAGTTTTACTTGTGTTTTGTGTGTCTTCTCCTTACCTTACCACAGACGAAGTTCCAGTTTTTCTATTTTTTTTTTATATAACTATGTGACGAGGCCATACCCCTAGCCTTAAACAGCCGAACACCAACGCGTTACCGTCACAAGTTATATGGGGGCCTGTCCGGGAGCTGAACCCGGGACCTCTCGCACCCCTACACGTCAGTCAGAGATGATGATACATACAACGGTAGGGAATTAGCTTATTTTTTCAGAGCACAAAAGTTCGCTAATTCTGTAAGTATCATATTAAATTCAGTGGGAAAAACTTGCTTTATGTCCTATAGAGACTTGGCAAGGTATGCCTACATCCTTGGACTACCAATTTTACTTTTGAAGCATTTAACTGTTTCATTTGTTTTCGAAACTTTGTTTCATTTGTTAGTAGGATTTTCTTGCCCTTATTCTCTTACATGAGTACCGGGTACAAGATTTCCTGCGCCCTTGATTTAATTTAATCATTTAATATCTTTCACTTAACGTTAATTGTTAAAGATCACACAGGATAGGTGCCAGTTGCCACGTTGTCCTGTTTCTGACATTTCATTATTGAACATTCGTGTACCTTTATTTGCTAATTTCACCATGTTTCGTCTCCAAGCTTTCCGTGCAAATCCAGCAGGTGAAATAGGGACTTTAAGTCGTGCCAAGAGGACTGAATTACAAACTCTTGCACATGAGTATCAACTAGAAGTTCCCTACCAAGCCAACAAAAATGACCTACACAACCTGTTGCTGGATTACTATTTAGAGCAAGGTAAGATAGACTCTGAAACTCATGAAACTTACTATATTGCAGATAAACCTGACTTGGCAACGCTGAAACTCAAACTAGAACTGGCAAAGATTGAAGAACGAACAGCTGCCATACGGAGGGAAGAACAAGAACGCGAGGTCGCATTACTCCGTGAACGTGAACGAGTACAGCTTGAAGCACTCCAGGAGCGGGAACGCGTACAGCTTGAAACCAAACAACGCGAGTTGGAAATGCAACGTGAACATGACAAGCAACAAGCAACTCTGGCTCTAGAGTGTCGTCAACGTGAAATCGCCTTGGAAACTTCCCACTTCACTCAACGCCAACAAGCTACTGCCAATCTTCCCGTCAGTTTTAATATATCACATGCAAGTAAGTTAATGCCATCCTTTGTAGAAGCAGAAGTTGATGTTTTTTTCACCACCTTTGAAACCCTTGCTAATCAACTCAGTTGGCCTGTCAACCAATGGGCCACACTTCTCAGAGTCCATCTTACAGGTAGAGCTGCAGTCACACTCAGTACTTTGGCGTCTGAGAATGACTACTACACTCTGAAACAAGCAGTGTTGGACGCCTACCTCCTCTCTACTGAAAGTTATAGAAGGAAATTCCGTGACCACCTGAAGGCAAGTACCACTACCTTCCTCGAGTTTGCTAACACGAAACGGAGGTATTTCATGAAATGGCTGGAAGCAGCACATGTCTCTACTTTTGCAGAACTCGTCAACCTGATGCTTGTTGAAGAATTCTTGAGACGTGTGCCACCTCCTGTCCGCCTCTACTTAGCAGATAAAGAAGAAACCGACTACCTGAAGTGTGCTAAGTCGGCTGACACTTACAGCCTCATCCACCGGCTGACACCTGAACCATCCTCCAGTAAGAAGTCGTGGTACAGTTACGAGAAGGTGAGCCCCGATCAAGCTGGTTCACAACTGTACTGCAAGTATTGTAGACTCTATGGACATACCATAGACAAGTGTGGTAAGTCTCAATACAAGGGAACCACTGACCAACAACGACCCAAACCAACTCCTCCTAAGTCCGGTAAGCCTGTGATGAATGTTGGTGTTGATGTTAATGATCTTTCTCTTTTCAGTAACCACCTGTATACTGGAACTGTCTCTGCCAACGGTTCAAATCCGGAGGGACGTTTCAAATTGAAGATCTTGAGGGACACAGCGGCTCTACAATCGATCATCTTGAAGTCGGCTGTGCCCAACATAGTCTACACCGGGGAAACAGTCTTCATCACTGACCTCACTGCTACCACTCCATACCCTCTCGCCAGAGTCCACCTGGATTGTCCCTACGTGAACGGGGAAGTCCAAGTCGCCGTCAGGGAAAAGCCTTTTCCCATGCCTGGAGTGCAACTTCTCCTAGGCAACGACTTGGCAGAAGACCTACAACCGACCAACCTGATCGTCATGGACAAACCCCAGGTGTGTAACTCTGTGCCAAGTAACCCTATTCTTGAGTATGTTCCAGCAGAGGTTCAAGAGAGTGAAGTTTCTCCTCCGGTTCTCGTGACCACCCGTGCACAAGCCGCACGTCCACAGCCAGCTGACTCTACTGCTACCGCTGTCCCTCAAGACCCTCAGAAACTACCCCCGCATCTGACCAAGTTGGAGTTCCGTAAGTTGCAGAGGGAAGATCTTACTTTAACACCATTGTTTTTCCAGGCTGAGACTCAACCCGACAGTATTCCTGGGTTCTTCCTAGAGAACGACTTGCTCTACCGCAGATATAGACCCAGTAAACTGAAGGAGGAGGACGATTGGGCCAACACCGAACAACTTGTGATTCCCACCAGCCTGCGGCCCACTATTCTACACCTGGCCCACGGAGCATTCTCCCACTACGGCTTCAACAAGACTTACCATGGGATTCGTCAAGACTACTACTGGCCAGGTATGGTAAATAACGTCAAACAGTACGTAAAACAGTGTCATACATGTCAGATGGCAGGCAAACCGAACGTCTCCATTCCCAGAGCACCACTGATTCCCATACAGGTGCCTGCGGAACCTTTCCACAGACTCATAATAGACTGTGTTGGTCCTTTACCTCGGACCAGTTCAGGTAACGCCTACATCCTAACCATCCTGTGTCCTACCACCAGATTTCCCATAGCAGTTCCAGTGAAGAACATCACGGCTGCTACGGTTATCAAACATCTATTGAAGATCTTCACTCAATACGGATTTCCCAGGGAGATTCAAAGTGACTGTGGCACCAACTTCACCAGTGATCTCTTCAAAAGGACACTGGAGGAGTTCAACATCAAACAGGTATTGTCCAGCCCCTATCATCCTGCTTCACAGGGTTCTCTTGAACGTAGTCATCAGACCATCAAAGCACTCTTGAAAAAGTTTTGTAGTGAAACCTCAAAGGATTGGGATAAGCAGATTGACCTAATAATGTGTATTTTCAGAAGTCTCCCCAATGAGTCCCTAGGAGTATCTCCTTATGAGATGCTCTACGGCCGTAAGTGCCGTACTCCCCTTAAGGCTTTCAAAGACTCTCTCAGAGATGCCACCTTCAGTGAGCATCAGAATGTGCCCCAGTTTCTTCAAAACCTTCAACACATTCTAGAGAGAGTCCACCGCTTTGCTCATGATAATCTATTGAAAGCCCAGGTGAGAATGAAGACTCATTACGACCAGACCAGCAAAGTAAGAAAATTCAAGCCGGGAGACTTCGTCCTTGCTTATTTCCCTATCCCAGGTTCACCTTTACAAAACAGATTTTCAGGACCCTACTGCGTCAAAGAGTGCAGGAATAATAATAATTATGTGATAGAGACTCCTGATAGGCGGCGGAAGACCCAGCTGTGCCACGTCAACCTCCTGAAGCAATATAATGGTACTCCTCCCACTGTCTTGATAAACTATTCTACTTTCACAGAACCCTACATCCACAGTGAGACCATCCCGGCTTCTTCTCCCGAAAGCACTGACAAGGAGTCGGCGCTTTCTAATTCCAAAATCCTTAATGATCTTCCCAAATGCTTTCAGGATAATACTCGTGCTCCTATGCCCTCTTCTAATTCCACTCTCACCTCGTCAGATAAGCCCTTCATCCTCCATGTCGACGCCAATGGTACCGACGTGGGTGGTGTCGTGATGCAGCAACGAGGCGAGAAGAATACACCTGTCAGCGACTACTGCTACAAGGATCTACGGAACAATTGGCGAGGAGCTACTCTTCCTCATCCTGAAGCTTCAGCACTTCACTCCACACCTGAAAAGTGCTCGGTCCACCATCAATACGGACCACACCACCCTACACCTCCTGCAGCACGCCCACTTCTCATCTCAACGTCTTCTACTATGGGCTTGCTACCTGCAGAAATTCAACCTGGAGACACGCTATACCAAGAGTCTGACAACATCTTAGCCCATGATCTCTCCAGAGTTTATGAAGTAGAAGCAACTCCATCCATTACTCCACCACATAACGACGTACTTCTTCCAGAACCGCAGGCTTCGGGGGAGAGTTGTGACGATAATCTCCTTCAAGAGATTGAGCCTGCTCTTCCCTTCATAATTACGTCTTCACAACTATATAAAAGACTATGGAAGAAATGTCCAACAACGACAACAAACACCAGCAAGGCTTGCCAGGGTGAGCAGAAACGTATGCAACCAGCCACCTGTTCGAACTCCAACCACCAAACTACCCGTTGATCGCTACGACTCCGCTGATTGGTCGCCGGTCTGGCTGCACCTGCCTCGCCCCCCCCCAATACTACCTGATGTCTGGGGTCGCCCCAACATCAGTCCTCAGAATGTTCAGTGCTTTCGTAGCCAGCACTCCTCCCAGCTAGACGTTAGCGTGTACTGAGAGAGGTGGTGGCTTTAAGCCAATATTCCAGCACCTCCCACTTACCTTTGTGTTGCACTTCTTGTTATTTTGCCTTAACGTAACTTTCATTGTGTCATTTAAGTATTCTTATTATTTTGATTCATTGATTTTATTATAAGAATTTGTTTGTGCATTATTTTCATGTTTTGATTTATTTAACGTAATTAAAATTTCATTGTTAAAGTTTTACTTGTGTTTTGTGTGTCTTCTCCTTACCTTACCACAGACGAAGTTCCAGTTTTTCTATTTTTTTTTTATATAACTATGTGACGAGGCCATACCCCTAGCCTTAAACAGCCGAACACCAACGCGTTACCGTCACAATATATATATATATATATATATATATATATATATATATATATATATATATATATATATATATATATATATATATATATATATACATATACCTTCTCACAACCAGACCATCAACAGAGAAATCTTAACGAACAACACAGAAATCATCGATAGATACAGTGATAGCAGGCGGCTCGACATCAGCGAGGCACTACACATCAAAAAGTCAACACCAGCAATCAACAGCCAATTAATGCACAACTATATTCTACCCACTTCAAGACCCCGAACCAATATAGAAGCAGCAAGAGGAAGTATGGGCCAATAGGCCTTCTGCAGTTCTCATATTATATATATATATATATATATATATATATATATATATATATATATATATATATATATATATTTTTTTATAAGTATATTTTGGCAGCAGTCTTGTAAACATATGTTGTTAAATATGACCGAAAAACTAAGATTAATAATTCTAACACGAATTTTCTCAATATTTCTTATGTTTCTTTTCACTGCCGATGGTAATTGAAAAATCAATTCTCCAAAATTCATTTTTATTTCTAGTCTGACGCCTGAACGCGTTTCGTAATAACTAATAAGTTGATAACGTAATAAGTGGACTCTTCAGAGGTTACATGGCGTTTCATCTTTCTTTTTATGATGTTTTCAACAAAACCATTAGAGAAGCCGTTGTTGACTAGGACCTGCCTTACCCTACAGAGTTCTTCATCGACTTGCTTCCATCCTGAGCTGTGGCTTAGAGCACGGTCGACGTAAGCGTTGACAACACTCCTCTTGTACCTGTCTGGG
Source organism: Procambarus clarkii (assembly GCF_040958095.1). Taxonomy (NCBI): domain Eukaryota; kingdom Metazoa; phylum Arthropoda; class Malacostraca; order Decapoda; family Cambaridae; genus Procambarus; species Procambarus clarkii. The sequence continues at coordinate 23,703,648 of NC_091203.1, read as the reverse complement.
CAGTCACTATTATCATTGAGGCACATTCCTCAATGTGGGACTACATTAGCCGGTTTCCAAATTTCTGGCAGTTCCCCTGTTGCCAGAGATTTGTTATACACTATGGAGAGTGGCAGGCACAGGCCTTCTGCTCCTTCCTTTAGTATCCAAGGGGAGATTCCATCTGGGCCAATAGCCCTTGTCACATTCAATTCTAGTAAAAGCTTCTTTACTTCCCCGCTGGTAATTTCAAACTCTTCTTGTGGTTCCTGGTTAACTATTCCCTCTCTTATCTCTGGAACTTCTCCTTGCTCTAAAGTAAAGACTTCCTGGAATTTCTTATTCAGTTTCTCACACACTTTCTTGTCGTTTGTAGTGAATCCTTCTGCCCCTATCCTTAATTTCATGACCTGTTCCTTTACTGTTGTTTTTCTCCTGATGTGGCTATGCAACAATTTAGGCTGAGTCTTTGCCTTGCTTGCGATGTCATTTTCGTATTATCTTTCTGCCTCTCTTCTCATCCTAACATATTCATTCCTGGCATTCTGGTATCTTTCTCTGCTCTCCAGTGTCCTGTTATTCCTATAGTTTCTCCATGCCCTTATACTTTGCTGCTTAGCTAGCCTACATCTCTGATTAAACCATGGGTTTCTCATCTGCATTTCTCTGTTTTCCTTTTGGACTGGGACAAACTTGTTTGCTGCGTCCTTGCACTTCTGCGTGATGTAGTCCATCATATCTTGGACCGTCTTTCCCCTGAGCTCTGTTTCCCATGCTATATCTGTTAGGAATTTTCTTCTCTCCTCATGGTTTCCCTTTCGGTATGCCAACCTTTTGTTTTCGGTATCCCTCCTCGAGTTCAATAACCCTTCTTCAATCAGGTACTCAAACACCAGTACACTGTGGTCGCTCATTCCTACTGAGGCCTCAAAACCGATTTCTCTTATGTCGGAGTCGTTCAGAGTGAAGACCAGGTCGAGTCTCGCTGGTTCGTCATTGCCTCTCATCCTTGTGGGTTCTCCGACATGCTGGGTTAATAAGTTGCTTGTCACCACCTCCAATAGTTTGGCTCTCCACGTATTCTCGCCTCCATGCGGTTCCTTGTTCTCCCAGTCAATCCTTCCGTGATTGAAGTCCCCCATGATGAGCAGGTGGGATCAATTTCTACAGGCAGCAGAGGCTGCCCTCTCAATTATAGTGCTAACTATAAATGAGAGGCGCTCTTCCTAACTAACTTGTCCTCTTTTGTTCTCTCGCTCGTGAATACCATATTTATGAATCGGTCTCTGTCCTTGTTGTACTGTCCGAGCCTGAAAACCTTTTCAATATTTTGGTCAGCCCTCTCCATCTTTACCCCTTTAAGGAGCTCATAAAACTTCACATTTGTCCTTGTCTCTCCTGTCCACTGGACCGATCCCTGCTTGTGCCTTAATGCCTACTATTACTACTGCTCTTTTTCGCTCTATCAGCCGGCTAGTACATCTAGCTGCTTCCTGAGAAGCCACTTCCATGGCAATTTCTCTAACTGCAGACCTAGCTTCAGGGCTCTTTTTAAACAATTCTGCAAATGAGGGTTGTTTTGTAGAAGTCTCCTCTACAGTAGCCTCACCAACTTCTTGAGAGATGGTCTGTGTCTGGTATTGTGGAGGAGTCTCCTTCAGGCATCTTATCTCCTCCTTTGCTGCCCTTAGTTCATCTTGCTGGTTGGTTACTGTCTCCCTCATTACCCTCAGTCCTTCACTGAATTCATCCCACATTCCCCTCCCTGTGTGGGAGTTTTGTCGCTTAAGACCGTCTCCCATTCAATGTTTGTAAAGTCTATACTTATTTTTCCCAGTCGATCCTCTTATTGTTGAAACTGAATTGATTGAACAAGGCTGTGTAGTATACTTCACATATGTGAAGTATAACAGTTCTCAGCTTTACTTGGAATAGCTGAGAAGTGAAGCTTCCTCTTGGGTGTTGTAAAGCTTCCTCTTGAGTGCTGTAAAGCTTCCATATTTACATTCAGAAAACGATTACATGTAAGAATCAGTTCATGCATATTCTGGTCCCTCTACATATTTAAGAGCTCAAACTGTAATTGCATTGTATGCAAATTAACAACGCAGTCTATTCGTGTAATATAAGAGACTAAACTTCATCTCTGAAATTAAATTTTGTAACGCGTTTGATACATGTAAAGTATTAGACTTTAAATGTATTGTTATCTATATGTAAATTAAGTGTTTCATATGCTTAATTAATATTTTTTAATTTTATGTATTTGGTTTATTTCTAAGACGTCTAAATTTGGGCTTGAAGCTCCTTAACCTCTGGAGGGTCATTAAGTATGCGACCAACCAGCAAGCAAATTATACTCCAGAGCATACTACAGGTCGACAGTATACTCTCAGTGCTTATACTCCCTAAAATAGAGTATATTATACCTTACAGTATATACATATCACTGAGAGGTGACTTGAAAACACACACACACACACGCTACAGGGGCCTCGTAGCCTGGTGGATAGCGCGCAGGATTCGTAATTCTGTGGCGCGGGTTCGATTCCCGCACGAGGCAGAAACAAATGGGCAAAGTTTCTTTCACCCTGAATGCAACTGTTACCTAGCAGTAAATAGGTACCTGGGAGTTAGTCAGCTGTCACGGGCTGCTTCCTGGGGTGTGTGTGTGTGGTGTGGGAAAAAAAAAAAAAAGTAGTTAGTAAACAGTTGATTGACAGTTGAGAGGCGGGCCAAAAGAGCAAAGCTCAACCCCCGCAAAAACACAACTAGTAAACACACACACACACACACACACACATACACACACACACACACACACACACACACACACACATACACACACCCATACACACACACACACACACACACACACACACACACACACACACACACACGTGTGTCTCCACTTTACACAGTTACGAATCTTTGAATCACCACATTTATTTTATTCACAAAAAGTTAAAATAATTTTTTAGGGGTATGTAAAATGAGTTAAGTATCATATGGTCCCACAAAAATGAGGTGATTTGATTAAATAACTATGGCCAAAATTATTATTGCCAAAGTGCCGTCGGGATGATGGGCAAATTGCCTTGGCTACCCTCATCTTTTGTATGGTCACTGATGGTCGAGTGGTTAAGATCTCCTGTAGATCAGATGCACAGTGCTCCTGGCGGAATGGGTTCGAGTCACTTCCGGAGTGTGTAGTTTTCAGATATATATATATATATATATATATATATATATATATATATATATATATATATATATATATATATATATATATGTGTGTGTGTGTGTGTGTGTGTGTGTGTGTAAGCTGCATGAACGCACAAGCCATAGATTACTAAAAACTCTATTTGACCCAGCCAGGATTCGAACCCATGCCGTCCAGGATCACCCCTAAACGTACACAGTACCGTGACAAACCACACCTATCATGAACACTATGTCCATCACCGTAACCAAATGGTTGCCCTTAAACTGCAAATATGTGATCTGTTACACAAAGTTAAAGTCTATGGACTTGGAGCTGAACATTTGACATAAACAGACTTCGTGAAGGAGGGGTATTAGGGTTGTGCCCCCCTCTTGGGGGGGCAATGGCCCGACCCCGACCTCCCTATACCACTTCCGAGAAAATCATTAACCCTATAATGTTTAATGAGACTAGCCCTAAATGTTTGGCCTCAAATCTGAGACAATCTATACTATAAAGGGAGTGTCTGTTTTCCTATCTGTTCAAAGTTAGAAGCCAGACGCTTGGGGCTAGTCTCACCTAAACTGACAGCTGGAATGGTCTGGGGTAGGGGATGAACATAGGTCCATCGGGGTCGCCAGAGTTTAAAACGAAAGAGCGTATAACGGGTCACATTTAGACCCCCTCAATGATTTTTGGAACTACCCTAAATATTTTTAGAACTAATTATTTTAAATACAAACTTTTCAAATCTATTTTTTTTTCTTATAGCATTATGCAACATTATTCACTCATCTCGGAAAATAAAACAGAAATCTAATGCCGTCAATAATTTGCCCGTACTAGCATAAACTAGATGATCCTTCCACAGCGTCAAAGGTTTCTCATGCAACAACCCTTTATTAGAGTAAGGGGGTAACTAATCTATCAGAGTAAGGGGGTAACTAATCTATCAGAGTAAAGGTAACTAATCTATCAGAGTAAAGGTAGCTAATCTATCAGAGTAAGGGGTAACTAATCTATCAGAGTAAAGGTAACTAATCTATCAGAGTAAGGGGGTAACTAATCTATCAGAGTAAGGGGTAACTAATCTATCAGATTAAGGGGTAACTAATCTATCAGAGTAAGGGGTAACTATTCTATCAGAGTAAGGGGTAACTAATCTATCAGATTAAGGGGTAACTAATCTATCAGAGTAAGGGGTAACTATTCTATCAGAGTAAGGGGTAACTAATCTATCAGATTAAGGGGTAACTAATCTATCAGAGTAAGGGGTAACTATTCTATCAGAGTAAAGGTAACTAATCTATCAGAGTAAAGGTAACTAATCTATCAGAGTAAAGGTAACTAATCTATCAGAGTAAAGGTAACTAATCTATCAGAGTAAGGGGGTAACTAATCTATCAGAGTAAGGGGTAACTAATCTATCAGATTAAGGGGTAACTAATCTATCAGAGTAAGGGGTAACTATTCTATCAGAGTAAGGGGTAACTAATCTATCAGATTAAGGGGTAACTAATCTACCAGAGTAAGGGGTAACTATTCTATCAGAGTAAAGGTAACTAATCTATCAGAGTAAAGGTAACTAATCTATCAGAGTAAAGGTAACTAATCTATCAGAGTAAGGGGGTAACTAATCTATCAGAGTAAGGGGTAACTAATCTATCAGATTAAGGGGTAACTAATCTATCAGAGTAAGGGGTAACTATTCTATCAGAGTAAAGGTAACTAATCTATCAGAGTAAAGGTAACTAATCTATCAGAGTAAAGGTAACTAATCTATCAGAGTAAAGGTAACTAATCTATCAGAGTAAAGGTAGCTAATCTATCAGAGTAAAGGTAACTAATCTATCAGAGTAAGGGGTAACTATTCTATCAGAGTAAGGGGTAACTAATCTATCAGATTAAGGGGTAACTAATCTATCAGAGTAAGGGGTAACTATTCTATCAGAGTAAAGGTAACTAATCTATCAGAGTAAAGGTAACTAATCTATCAGAGTAAAGGTAACTAATCTATCAGAGTAAAGGTAGCTAATCTATCAGAGTAAAGGTAACTAATCTATCAGAGTAAAGGTAGCTAATCTATCAGAGTAAGGGGGTAACTAATCTATCAGAGTAAGGGGGTAACTAATCTATCAGAGTAAGGGGGTAACTAATCTATCAGAGTAAAGGTAACTAATCTATCAGAGTAAATATCCATCATCCATCTATCAGATAGATGGATGGATAGACAGATGGATGGATAAGATCAATGGACAGGTTGGAGACCGAAAGACCCGGTCAATGCCGGACCTGCTCCAATAGATGAATATAACTTTCTTACACAAAATAAGTTACAAAGTTAGTTAGATACAGGGTCTCAAAGTTGTCTGTTACAGGGCTGTCGAGTTGCTCCAGCTCCTCAGATGGTGGGCGGGAAACTTGTATGTTCCCCCTCTGTATCGCCACGCTCCGGCGCTCATGAAGGAAGCTGGCAGCTCTAGGGTATCTTCTTGTTCTGATTATATTAGATCTTCGCTGGTGGCACTCTTGCCTCAGGTACCAAGTGTCTCAGAAGCAATAGGGACAAGAGGGTAATAATGAACCAGTTCTGGGCACTCACGAGACTTGGCTGATTCCCTATGGGTGGCAGCGCCACCAGGATGTGCAACACGGAAGTCAATGTTGGTGTTAGCGAGGGTTGATATGCACACGTAGTCCCGCACCAACTGCTAGCCTGGAGGTTGAGTGTGACCCCATCTGGACGACCAACAGGAACGTGAGAGTAATGGGCCATTAGGTAACGGGGCTCTCTCTCTGGTAGACATCCAGCAGGGGTATATGGCTCCTCTTAATGATGTCGTTAACTTCACGGTGTCTTGAGTGCCATCTCCCTGTGCTTCGGCAAAACAGCCTATGCTAGCTATACTTGTCTGTTACTGCCTCGCTGCAAATACACCTGTATTTGGTGTGGATTGAGGCAGCGTGGAAGAGAGCCACAGAAGCGACCATACGAGTCATAAATACTCATACTCCACCCATGTAAAACAGAAACAAGCAACACTTAGTGAGCTAGCAAGAGGCTTAGGGCCCGCGCAGGAATATCCCTGCAAACAAAAAAAAACAAAAAAAAAAAAAAAATTCAGATGACCCGGGTGCGTGACGTGCGGGTTGCCGACATGGGAGTTGCTAATAGTGTCCCCCACATGGGGAGCTTCTACCGCTGTGAGGCGTCACATGGTGCTGTTGTGGCATCATGGCACACTGCAGCTTCTCAGCTTTCAATGGCGCACACACACGTGGGGACATCGTTCGAGTCTCCTACAGCCCAGGTGAATGGATATGACAGTTATCTTGAGGTTATCTTGAGATAATTTCAGGGCTTTTAGTGTCCCCGCGGCCCAGTCCTCGACCAGGTCTCCACCCCCAGGAAGCAGCCCGTGACAGCTGACTAACACCCAGGTACCTATTTTACTGCTAGGTAACAGGGAATCTGTGATCTGTGATCTGTGTTGCCGTGTGAACGCTGAGGCCCCTCAAGTCTGACGAGGAGGAAGACTTGTTTCCACTTTACGTCATTGAGGAAAAAGTTAAGCGCTTTCAATAAGGTTTAGTGATTTCAGTAAGGAGTCCTATTCACTTAGCTTGAGGCTACTGCAAGATGGTGAACATCTTAGAAAGTGGGTTGAAGTAGGCTAGTCTGGGGAGAGACAAGCATATAGTGATGAGGTGAGATGCATCATGAGCATCAATGTCTTCAGTTCTCTCATCCATTCTCTTCAGGCCAGCGGTCTTCTTATCAAGATCTTCAACACAAGAGGAGCTCCTAGAAGTATGCTGTCTTCAGGTTTGGTTATATGGATATCAGGCAAAGCATCCTTTACTTGATGTACTAGTTGGAACAGGTTGTTCTGCACCTAGAAGAGCTCGGGGTGAGGCCTAGAATTGCTCCTTGATCCTGAATTATTCTCATGTCCTTCAGGGGGGAGTCTTGGGAACCAGCTAGGGGGTCCCATCCAGATGGTAAACTCGCTGGACAGATTTTCGGTGACTTTAATGAGTATCTTGAGGTTATCTTGAGATGATTTGGGGGCTTAGCGTCCCCGCGGCCCGGTCCTCGACCAGACCTCCACCCCCCAGGAAGCAGCCCGTGACAGATGCCTAACTCCCAGGTTAGGGAGTTACCTATTTACTGCTAGGTGAACAGAGGACATCATAGTGAAAGAAACTTTGTCCATTTATTTCCGTCACCACCGGGGATCGAACCCGAAACCTCAGGACTACGAATCCCGAGCGCTGTCCACTCAGCCGCCAGGCCCCCTTATTATACTATTATATTATTTGTAATTTTAATTATAATTATACGACCATACACACTCAATAATATCACTTAAAAAAAACTTAATCCAGCTGCTTAATAATGGGAACCTGGCCAAGGAAATATTAGACATTCCCTTAAGGTTACCTTGAGGTGCTTCCGGGGCTTAGAGTCCCCGCGGCCCGGTCGTCGACCAGGCCTCCTGGTTGCCGGACTGATCAACCAGGCTGTTGGACGCGGCTGCTCGCAGCCTGACGTACGAGTCACAGCCTGGTTGATCAGGTATCCTTTGGAGGTGCTTATCCACTCCACTTCCCGCTCAAGATCACGACACTAGGCCGCTGGAACAGCAAACTGGCTGCTCTTGAGTCTCTGATTTACTCATTGACTCCATCACCCAGATATTTTACGAACATAATTGGATATTTAATCCAGGGGGGGGAGGGAGGTCCCAGGGTCTCTTGAGACTACAGAAACTAACCTGAAGCATTGTCCTGAGAGACTGAACAAATCCACAAGGGCCGTGACAAGGATTCGAACCTGCGTCCGGGAGCATCCTAGACGCTGCCTTAATCATTTAATGCATCACTTTATTGTGATTTATGTGTGTAATTGTGTCTAAGAGACTGAACTTCCTTGACAGCAGCAGATATACCACCTTCAGATACACTAAACTCTTGACAGGTATAGTTGTACATGTAATTATACATACACATATACCTACACATACACATATACCCAGATACACCATCCCTGCAATGTTGCAATGTTCCCCCCCCCCACCCCCACACCCCCCCCCCCCTCCCCCCCTCATTTGGACGCCAAGCATCTATAATGATTTCACTACTAAATTTCAAGCCGGCAATCTACCCTGATTCAAACTTGTATAGAGGGCAAACTCCAATCATACTTTGCATGCAAAATTGAGCTGATTGAGAGTTCAAATCAAGTTGATGAACATCACAATGGTTCTTGAACACCTCAGACAATATAGTGTTCACCAGCCGGAGGATTGAAAGTTGCATTGCGTGATCTGGAACAAAGATATTTACTGGTTGATATATGTAATTGCATCTCCAGTATATGTAAAGTTTTGTGTAAACTAGTGAGCCATGGATACCTTCAGGTGTGTGTAGTAAACTAGTGAGCAATGGATACCTTCAGGTGTGTGTAGTAAACTAGTGAGCAATGGATACCTTCAAGTGTGTGTAGTAAACTAGAGAGCCATGGATACCTTCAGGTTTGTGTAGTAAACTAGTGAGCCATGGATACCTTCAAGTGTGTATAGTAAACTAGTGAGCCATGGATACCTTCAGGTGTGTGTGTAGTAAACTAGTGAGCCATGGATACCTTCAGGTGTGTGTGTAGTAAACTAGTGAGCCATGGATACCTTCAGGTGTGTGTAGTAAACTAGTAAGCCATGGATACCTTCAGGTGTGTGTAGTAAACTAGTGAGCAATGGATACCTTCAGGTGTGTGTAGTAAACTAGTGAGCCATGGATACCTTCAGGTGTGTGTAGTAAACTAGTGAGCCATGGATACCTTCAGGTGTGTGTAGTAAACTAGTGAGCCATGGATACCTTCAGGTGTGTGTAGTAAACTAGTGAGCCATGGATACCTTCAAATGTGTGTAGTAAACTAGTGAGCCATGGATACCTTCAGGTGTGTGTAGTAAACTAGTGAGCCATGGATACCTTCAAATGTGTGTAGTAAACTAGTGAGCCATGGATACCTTCAAGTGTGTGTAGTAAACTAGTGAGCCATGGATACCTTCAAGTGTGTATAGTAAACTAGTGACCCATGGATACCTTCAGGTGTGTGTGTAGTAAACTAGTGAGCCATGGATACCTTCAGATATGTGTAGTAAACTATTAAACCATGAATACTCTCGACAGTGTAGTATGATACTCTCCATTGTTTACCCATCAAATGTAAACAGTTTACCGAGAATACCCACACAAAGCTCATTAAAAAAAAACTGTTGACTGACCTCAAACATTCTTCTCATTTGACTTTTTCATCAATAAAAAAAACCAATGGTTACCCTGCAGCTCAGATTCCCAGATACCAATATAAGTTGTAATTTCAGTCAGCGCAAGAAAATGGATAAAGATGATAGTTGAAGTGATCCATCAAGCTGGACAGACAGATCAACTCGGGAGATAAGCGAGGCAGCATCAGTCATGCCGGCCTTGTCGGTAATCAACCTGTCAGATGACTCTGTAACAGTCAGGGAAAAGAGCGATAAACCCTGCTCACCTTCGATGGGGTGGGATGGGCGAGGGATCTGATTGTTCTTCCTGATGGCAGATGAGATCTCACCGGCTCAGCCTCCATGATCTGGATTGCGTTCTGGATGCTCTCATCCAGTTCCATGTTCTTATCCATCTTCTTGTTTTTATCCATCATCTCAAACAACTCAACTATCTCATCGTTACTATAAGTACTGCCTAAGCGAGAGAAAGGGCTACATTACAAAGATATCATCAGCGGCGTATGCGAGGCTGGCTAACATCAGAACAGCCTTCGGGAACCTGTGTAAGGACTCCTTCAGAACCTTGTATACTACATACGTGTGACGAATCCTGGAGTATGCAGCTCCAGCATGGAGTGCATATCATTTCAAGCATAAGACGAAGCTGCAGAAGGTTCAAAGTTATGATACTAGACTAGTTCCGTAACTAAGAGGTATGAGTTACGAGGAAGGGCGGAGTGAATTGCACCTCGCGTCGTTAGAAGACAGAAGAGTTTGGGGAGACATGATTACTGCATATAAAATTATCAGGGGAATTGACAGGGGTAAACACAGACTATTTAACACGGGTGGTACGCGAACAAGGGGACACAGGTGGAAACTGAGTGCCCAAATGAGCCACAGAGACGTTAGAAAGAACTTTTTCAGTGTCAGAGTAGTTAACAGGTGGAATGCATTAGGCAGTGATGTGGTGGAGGCAGACTCCATACACAGTTTTAAATGTAGATATGATAGAGCCCAGTAGGCTCAGGAACCTGTACACCAGTTGATTGACAGTTGAGAGGCGGGACCAAAGAGCCAAAGCTCGATCTTCTAGGCACAAATAGGTGAGAAGACACACACACACACCTTAATTATAGACCTGTATCATTGACAAGTGTAATAGTCAAAATATTGGAAAAAATAATTAAAACTAAATGGGTAGAACACCTGGAGGAAAACGATATAATATCAGACAGACAGTATGGTTTTCGATCTGGAAGATCCTGTGTAATGAATTTACTCAGTTTTTATGATCGAGCCACAGAGATTTTACAGGAAAGAGATGGTTGGGTTGACTGCATCTATCTGGACCTAAAAAAGGCTTTCGACAGAGTTCCACATAAGAGGTTGTTCTGGAAACTGGAACATATTGGAGGGGTGACAGGTAAGCTTCTATCATGGATGAAAAATTTCCTAACTGACAGAAAAATGAGGGCAGTGATCAGAGGCAATGTATCGGATTGGAGAAATGTGACAAGTGGAGTACCACAGGGTTCAGTTCTTGCACCGGTAATGTTCATTGTCTACATAAACGATCTACCAGTGGGAATACACAATTACATGAACATGTTTGCTGATGATGCTAAGATAATAGGGAAGATAAGAAACTTAGATGACTGTCATGCCCTTCAAGAAGACCTGGACAAAATAAGTATATGGAGCACCACTTGGCAAATGGAATTTAATGTGAATAAATGCCATGTTATGGAATGTGGAATAGGAGAACATAGACCCCACACAACCTATAAATTATGTGAGAAATCTTTAAAGAATTCTGATAAAGAAAGAGATCTAGGGGTGGTTCTAGATAGAAAAATGTCACCTGAGGACCACATTAAGAACATTGTGCGAGGAGCCTATGCTACACTTTCTAACTTCAGAATTGCTTTTAAATACATGGATGGAGAAATACTAAAGAAATTGTTCACGACTTTTATTAGACCAAAGCTGGAATATGCAGCGGTTGTATGGTGCCCATATCTTAAGAAGCACATCAAGAAACTGGAAAAGGTGCAACGACATGCTACTAAGTGGCTCCCAGAACTGAAGGACAAGAGCTACGAGGAGAGGTGAGAGGCATTAAATATGCCAAAACTAGAAGATAGAAGAAAAAGAGTCGATATGATCACTACATACAAAATAGTAACAGGAATAGATAAAATTGATAGGGAAGAATTCCTGAGACTCGGAACTTCAAGAACAAGAGGTCATAGATTTAAACTAACGAAACAAAGCTGCCGGAGAAATATAAAAAAATTCACTTTCGCAAACAGAGTGGTAGACGGTTGGAACAAGTTAGGGGAGAAGGTGGTGGAGGCCAAGACCGTCAGTAGTTTCAAAGCGTTATATGACAAAGAGTGCTGGGAAGACGGGACACCACGAGCGTAGCTCTCATCCTGTAACTACACTTAGGTAATTACACTTAGGTAATTACACACACACAACACACACATACACACACACACACACACACACACACACACACACACACACACACACACACACACACACACACACCACACACACCCACACACACACACACACACACACACACACACACACACACACACACACACACACACACACACACACACACACACACCCACACACACACACACACACACACACACACACACACACCACACACACCCACACACACACACACACACACACACACACACACACACACACACCACACACACACACACACACACACACACACACACACACACACACACACACACACACACACACGCACATACCCACACACATACACACACACACACCACACACACCCACACACACACACACACACACACACACCACACACACACACACACACACACACACACACACACACACACACACACACACACACACACACACACACACACACTCACACACACACGCAACAATGTGGCTGGATATGAATGGTTGTAATTAGGCAGCCAAACAAGGGACCTCGTTATCCAAATGGGACCTACAAATGTACTCACTAGAAAGGAGACGAGAGAGATACCAAATAATATACACGTGGAAAATACTGGAGGGACAGGTCCCAAATCTACACAGTAAAATAACAACGTACTGGAGTGAACGATATGGTTGAAAATGCAGAATAGAACCAGTGAAGAGCAGAGGTGCCATAGGCACAATCAGAGAACACTGTATAAACATCAGAGGTCCAGTGAAGAGCAGAGGTGCCATAGGCACAATCAGAGAACACTGTATAAACATCAGAGGTCCAGTGAAGAGCAGAGGTGCCATAGGCACAATCAGAGAACACTGTATAAACATCAGAGGTCCAGTGAAGAGCAGGGGTGCCATAGGCACAGTCAGAGAACACTGTATAAACATCAGAGGTCCAGTGAAGTGCAGGGGTGCCATAGGCACAATCAGAGAACACTGTATAAACATCAGAGGTCCAGTGAAGAGCAGAGGTGCCATAGGCACAATCAGAGAACACTGTATAAACATCAGAGGTCCAGTGAAGAGCAGAGGTGCCATAGGCACAATCAGAGAACACTGTATAAACATCAGAGGTCCGCGGTTGTTCAACGTCCTTCCAGCGAGCATAAGAAATATTGCCGGAACAACCGTGGACATCTTCAAGAGGAAACTAGATAGTTTCCTCCAAGGAGTGCCGGACTAACCGGGCTGTGGTGGGTATGTGGGCCTGCGGGCCGCTCCAAGCAACAGCCTGGTGGACCAAACTCTCACAAGTCAAGCCTGGCCTCGGGCCGGGCTTGGGCAGTAGAACAACTCCCAGAACCCCATCAACCAGGTATATGTGGGCCTGCGGGCCGCTCCAAGCAACAGCCTGGTGGACCAAACTCTCACAAGTCAAGCCTGGCCTCGGGCCGGGCTTGGGCAGTAGAAGAACTCCCAGAACCCCATCAACCAGGTATATGTGGGCCTGCGGGCCGCTCCAAGCAACAGCCTGGTGGACCAAACTCTCACAAGTCAAGCCTGGGCCTCGGGCCGGGCTTGGGCAGTAGAAGAACTCCCAGAACCCCATCAACCAGGTACCCATAGAATTATCTCACCAGAGATTATCCAGATAATTCCTTCTCCATAGATTATCCAGATAATTCCCTCTCCATAGATTATCCAGATAATTTAATTTCCTAATTGACCTCCTAACAAACACACAACGTAACTGTCCCTATTTTCCGCTTGTTACAACTTGTAATGAACTTGTTACATCTTGTTATAACGTTTTTATGACGTATTAGAACGCTGTCACAACTTATTACGCGGTGTTAAATGTTGTTCGAATGTTGTAGCAAAATTGCAGTTACGTTGTGTTTGGTCTTGTTGCATCCTTCCCGCAACATTGCAGCAACGTCGTGGTTTCGTCGTGTGTATGGCGGGCTGTCTGGGTCTGGTCCTGTTGAATATCCGGTGAGATATTTGACTTTGTATAGGACCATGAATCCCTGAATCCTACTCACGTGAATCCTAGTCATGAATCCAGGTGGCCTCATCTGGTTGTATTCGCTTTGGGGTTGAGCTACGGTTCTTGGGTCCCGCCTTATTGACTCATGACATGAAAGACTCGGAGGGAGTCTTTCTACCTCCAGATGCTGAAGGATGCTGCTAGAGTCTTTCTACAGCATCTCATATCTTCGCGCATTCCAACTGTTCCCTACTCAGACAGAGTGAGAGACAAGATGACATAGACAGTCTGAAATTGACGGACATATTCATTGTGAGGTAGGCAGACATGAGCTTGAGACAGGTAGGAGAAGAGTGCAAGAAAGGCTGAGAAAGAGTGCGAAAAATATGCAAGCGATGAGTCACAATAACGTGGCTGAAGTATGTTGATCAGACCACACACTAGAAATTGAAGGGACGACGACGTTTCGGTCCGTCCTGGACCATTCTCAAGTCGATTGTGAGAATGGTCCAGGACGGACCGAAACGTCGTCGTCCCTTCAATTTCTAGTGTGTGGTCTGGTCAACAGTGCGAAAAATACTGAGAAAGAGTGCGAGAAAGAGTGCAAGACAGACAGGGGAAGAGTGCGAGAAAGACTGAGAAAGAGTGCAAGACAGACGGGAAGACTGCAAGCCAGACAGGGGAAGAGTGCGAGAAAGACTGAGAAAGAGTGCGAGAAAGACTGAGAAAGAGTGCGAGAAAGACTGAGAAAGAGTGCGAGAAAGACTGAGAAAGAGTGTGAGACAGACAGATATAAAAATTTAAACTCACACTCGCCTGATAAACGGGACATACTGCGGACTGCCTATCAGATCATTTCCAAGCAAGAAAGGCACAAGATTAATCTATTTACCATGTGGGAAAATGAGTTACGAGTCTCCGTGAACCAGGCCCTTGGAGCCGCTGGCACCATTAGTTACGAGTGCCACTTCAACGGCAGGGGAAAAAAACTTTGCAATTAATGATGGTTGTCCTCGGATTGTTTGAAAAGTAAACTGTTGGAGTGGTTTACGGATACCAAGTGTTTCTCTCCATCTTTTGGGGTCTTAAGATTGAGTTCAGAGCATTTGGCTGCGCTTACAGGCGCTGTGATCTTATGTGTTAGGTTAGGGTTAGGTTAGGTTAGGCTGCCTACAAATCTGAAATCTGTTTTTAGTTCTGGGGATCAATGTCCCCGCGGCCCGGTCTCTGACGAAGCTGTTGGACGCGGCTGCTCGCAGCCTGACGTATGAGTCACAGCCTGGTTGATCAGGTATTCTTTGGAGGCGTTCGTCAAGTTCTCTCTTGAACACTGTGAGGGGTCGGCAAGTTATGCCCCTTATGTGTAGTGGAAGCGTGTTGAACAGTCTCGGACCTCTGATGTTGATACTTCACTCTTGAACACTGTGAGGGGTCGGCCAGTTATGCCCCTTATGTGTAGTGGAAGCGTGTTGAACAGTCTCGGACCTCTGATGTTGATACTTCACTCTTGAACACTGTGAGGGGTCGGCCAGTTATGTCCCTTATGTGTAGTGGAAGCGTGTTGAACAGTCTCGGGCCTCTGATGTTGATAGTTCTCTCTTGAACACTGTGAGGGGTCGGCGAGTTATGTCCCTTATGTGTAGTGGAAGCGTGTTGAACAGTCTCGGGCCTCTGATGTTGATAGTTCTCTCTTGAACACTGTGAGGGTCGGCGAGTTATGTCCCTTATGTGTAGTGGAAGCGTGTTGAACAGTCTCGGGCCTCTGATGTTGATAGTTCTCTCTCAGAGTACGTGTTGCACCTCTGCTCTTCAACGGGGGATATTCTGCACATCCTGCCATGCCTCCTGGTCTCATGTGGTGTTATTTCTGAGTGCAGGTTTGGGACCAGCCCCTCTAATACTTTCATGTTTAAAATATTGCATGTTTTTTTTAGCTTGAGTTCTAGAGAATACAGATTGATAAATTTTAAGCAGTCCCAATAATTTAGATGTTTTGTTGAATGGATTCAGGCACGTTCTCCAGGTCAGCAATTTCTCCAGCTTTGAATTGAGCTGTTAGTGTGCAACTATATTCTATCCTAAAGAGAACTAGTGCTTTAAAAAATATCATCAATGAATAGACATCTCTTCTGTGAAAGGTCCTTGTTGGATAGTTATCCAACCTGTCATTTTTCTTACAGTCGTGACAGCAACTTTACTGTGTTCTTTACCAGTAAGGTTAACATGACTGCTCTCAGATCTCTTATGATTTACATTAATTTGAAGACTACTGTGTCTTAATTGTCATTTGCGAAGGAATTATAGTTTGTGTCGTTTTCTGTCTCCTATGTTATCTATGACGATGAGAAAATGGGCTAATACATACTCAGGGGGGACTGAGCTCTTCACGGTGGAGGATCCGGATTTGACTGAGTTAAGAGATTAAAGATCTTTTTATATTTGCCAATATTTCCTTTCTAGAGTGGTAATAATGCCCCCATGCTCTCCAACTCCACATGCTCTGAGGACCTGCAGCCTATCTTGAGATGATTTCGGGGCTTTAGTGTCCCCGCGGCCCGGTCCTCGACCAGGCCTCCACCCCCCAGGAAGCAACCCGTGACAGCTGACTAACACCCAGGTACCTATTTTACTACTAGGTAACAGGGGGCCATAGGGGTGAAAGAAACTCTGCCCATTGTTTCTCGCCGGCGCCTGGGATCGAACCCAGGACCACACAGGATCACAAGTCCAGCGTGCTGTCCGCTCGGCCGACCGGCCCCCCTAGCCTACCAGCTAACAAGCGTACAATAGTGAATGTTGTAGCTCCAACAGGGTGCTCAGGCATCCCCCACACGCCTGCGCCTCCTACTCTCAGCTACGTACCGAGAATGAAAGCACTGTGTGCTGTGAATATATTCCCGCCCCCCGCCGCCCCCCACTATCAACACCCGGGTATATTTGTGGTAAATATAACCGCCCCCCCCAGACCGTGGTATAGCGGCGACTGGGGGTCATCAGAGACCCCTGCCCATCAGATGCAGCGGCCCGTCAGAGATAGCAGCCCATCAGAGGCAGCTGCCCATCAGAGACAGCTGCCCATCAGAGACAGTGGCCCATCAGAGGCAGCTGCCCATCAGAGATACCGGCCCATCAGAGCCCCCTGCCCATCAGAGATACCGGCCCATCAGAGCCCCCTGCCCATCAGAGTCCCCTGCCCATCAGAGACCCCTGCCCATCAGAGGCAGCGGCCCATCAGAGGCAGCGGCCCATCAGAGATAGCGGCCCATCAGAGGCAGCGGCCCATCAGAGGCCCCTGCCCATCAGAGACCCCTGCCCATCAGAGGCAGCGGCCCATCAGAGCCCCCTGCCCATCAGAGCGCCCTGCCCATCAGAGACCCCTGCCCATCAGAGGCCCCTGCCCATCAGAGACCCCTGCCCATCAGAGACCCCTGCCCATCAGAGGCCCCTGCCCATCAGAGCCACCTGCCCATCAGAGCCAGCGGCCCATCAGAGCCCCCTGCCCATCAGAGCCCCCTGCCCATCAGAGACCCCTGCCCATCAGACCCCTGCCCATCAGAGACCCCTGCCCATCAGAGACCCCTGCCCATCAGAGGCCCCTGCCCATCAGAGAGCCCTGCCTCTGGCCGCCACTACCCACCATCAACACTATAACTCTACTACTGCAACACTTCCAGTAAATAACTTTACGTGTAAAGACGCCTTACTGTGTTGACGGAGCCTTAAGGACGAGGCCCTTCTTGCTCGGAAACTACCTGTAACACTAGTCATGGACTGTAGTTACAATACTGTTGCTGTAATGGTAGTTACAGGGTAGTTACAGGACTCCTGCTGTAATGGTAGTTACAGGACTGTTGCTGTAATGGTAGTTACAGGACTGCTGCTGTAATGGTAGTTACAGGACTGCTGCTGTAATGACAGACTGGGTAGTTACAGGACTGTTGCTGTAATGGTAGTTACAGGACTGTTGCTGTAATGGTAGTTACAGGACTGTTGCTGTAATGACAGAGACAATTACAGGAGTACAATTGTGTACACCTCTTTCATTTCACTACATATGTGTGTGTGTGTGTGGGGTTATTCATGCCTATGCCATGTTATTATGACCTATTATCTGGCTGCCAGAGAGACCACACTGGTTCTTTATTGAACAACTGATTGGGATTCTCGCGGTGCCCAAACGATTTCGTCATTTAAGTGCCGGGAGTCCGCTTAGAGTGCAAATTAACCACACTAGTACACACGCGTCGCATCCTAACATCGGAATTCATATTACGAAAAGATTGCGAAACTCTATGGACTCAGTAGCCATCATTTGGTCACCGCTATAGGGAATGGGGGTCTGTATGGGAGCCGATGGCGCATTAAATTGGGCAACAGGGCTGACTCCGACCCACCACTAGTAGTCTCCTACCACCACCCCAATCAGTCTGCTGTATGGTTTGACCTCAAATGACACGTGGTTGACCCCAAATGACACGTGTTGACCCCAAATGACACGTGTTGACCCCAAATGACACGTGTTGACCCCAAATGACACGTGTTGACCTCAAATGACACGTGTTTGACCTCAAATGACACGTGTTTGACCTCAAATGACACGTGATTGACCCCAAATGACACATAGATTTGATTACACAGGATGAGTAGTATACTTATATACACCCAGAGGTAAACTTCAGGTGGATACTGCGGTCTACAGCTGCTGGTTGGGCGGTCTGGCAGTAGGAACCAGTGTCAAAATCCTCCTGTCAAAGATATTACAAAAAAAGAATGCATTCATACCACTTGCGGCACGTGTGCCACGATTGAAAATGAAAACCTGGTACTGGTACTGACCTTTGGTGGAAGTGCTGGAGGAGGAGACGACGGTGTGCACCGTAGCGGCGGACTGTTCACTCTGAGTCGAGTTATTCCTCGAGATTCCCTTATGAGTGCCACACCGGCACTTCACCGATCCTCCGAGGGACTCTGAGTCGGAGACTGAGAGCGCTCGTCGGTCACTCTTGAGGGCCTCCTGGCGGAGTAGCTTCTCCCGACGGGCCCTCAGTAGCGCCGCGAACCTGGCCGGGCCGCGGCGCAATCTGCCTGTTGTGGTTGGCGCGGAGGGCGGCGGAGGGGGTGAGGAGGGAGGGGAGGCGGCGACCAGCTCTGTGCTGCTATCACCCATGGTGCACCTGTGGGGGTTAGCACACTAGTGACCCCTCGCCACTAAGGCTGAGCACATCATTGACTTCCTCACACTATATTGGCACACCAGTGGCACCTCCACACCAGTGGCACCTACACACCAGTGGCACCTCCACACCAGTGGCACCTACACACCAGTGGCACCTACACACACGTAGCACCTCCACACACCAGTGACCGCAACACTAATAAACCCGCGAACACATGAGACACCGGTTAACACACTATAGTCACACACTGGCACTACTGACACCTACACACTTGGGACACCCTCACACTACACACCCTGACACGGGTCCTGACAGGGGCAGAGACCTTGGCATCATACCCTGCGGGGCATCTACCACGCTCACTCATGCTGGCGGTGTTCGTGCCTCTTCCGGCGGGGTGCTCATGCCACCTGCGGCACGTGTACCACTTGCGACGGGCTGGTCATGCCACCTGCGGCACGTGTACCACTAGCGATGGGCTGGTCATGCCACCTGCAGCACGCGTACCACTTGCGACGGGCTGTTCATGCCACCTGCGGCACGCGTACCACTTACGACGGGGTTGTCATGCCACCTGCGACACGCGTACCACTTGCGACGGGCTGGTCATGCCACCTGCGACACGCGTACCACTTACGACGGGGTGGTCATGCCAACTGCGGCACGCGTACCACTTGCGACGGGGTTGTCATGCCAACTGCGGCACGGGTACCACTTGCGACGGGGTTGTCATGCCACCTGCGGCACGTGTGCCACCCGACGACGCCGACAGGCAGGGCTTGGTCTCCGCCTCACCACGACCACCTATAAAGAAGACACCGCATCATCAGACACACGAAGAAACCATCGTATTAATTAAAACAAAAAATCACTTCATATATATATATAATGTGGGAACAAAATCAGTTTTGAACTAACACGAAAACGCTTTAGGAATATACTCACTGAAAGTTCACATTTAATCTACATCTAGAAATATTTATAGGAGGAAGAGAGAGATTTATGAGGTAAAGTCGCTTTCTGTAGTGTGAGAACGGGAATCTTGAGCTTATCTTGAGATGATTTCGGGGTTTTAGTGTCCCCGCGGCCCGGTCCTCGACCAGGCCTCCACCCCCCAGGAAGCAGCCCGTGACAGCTGACTAACACCCAGGTATCTATTTTACTGCTAGGTAACAGGGGCATAGGGTTGAAAGAAACTCTGCCCATTGTTTCTCGCCGGCGCCTGGGATCGAACCCAGGACCACACAGGATCACAAGTCCAGCGTGCCGTCCGCTCGGCCGACCGGCTCCCTTTATAATAATGAATAATTAGCTGTGATGGAGCGGACATCTTCCAACTAAACACCTGAGAATCAGAAAAGTTTGGAAAAGATGCCGCTAATTACAGGTGTTTAAGGCATATATTTTACTGGGGCAATCCCCCCCCCCTCTCTCCCTCCTCGTCTTACACAGGAGGTATGCGGGCCGTCGCATATGTTGGCAACATAACTCAGGATGAAATATGCGCATGGCGCTGCTCATCTCCCTCTCGTGTAAACAAACATAAACACATAACTCATGTATTTGTTTGTTTGTTTTCGTTTAAACGAAGGTCGTCATGTTGGGAGTATGTTTATAATGGGTCTTTGTAAAGCTCTTACGGCCGATGAGTCAATATGTGAGGGTCTCGTGGTAAGGGTGAGTCAATATGTGAGAGACTCATGGTATAGGTGAGTCAATATGTGAGAGACTCATGGTACAGGTGAGTCAATATGTGAGAGACTCATGGTGTGGGTGAGTCAATATGTGAGAGACTCATGGTATAGGTGAGTCAATATGTGAGGGACTTGTGGTGTGGGTGAGTCAATATGTGAGGGACTCGTGGTGTGGGTGAGTCAATATGTGAGGGACTCGTGGTGTGGGTGAGTCAATATGTGAGGGACTTGTGGTATAGGTGAGTCAATATGTGAGGGACTCGTGGTATAGGTGAGTCAATATGTGAGGGACTCATGGTAAGGGTGAGTCAATATGTGAGGGACTCATGGTAAGGGTGAGTCAATATGTGAGGGACTTGTGGTATGGGTGAGTCAATATGTGAGGGACTCATGGTATAGGTGAGTCAATATGTGAGGGACTCGTCACGTACCAGTCACGTACTCTACCAGTTGTGTACTCTACCAGTCACGTACTCTACCAGTCCCGTACTCTACCAGTCACGTACTCTACCAGTCACGTACTCTACCAGTTGTGTACTCTACCAGTCACGTACTCTACCAGTCCCGTACTCTACCAGTCCCGTACTCTACCAGTCACGTACTCTACCAGTCCCGTACTCTACCAGTCACGTACTCTACCAGTCCCGTACTCTACCAGTCACGTACTCTACCAGTCCCGTACTCTACCAGTCACGTACTCTACCAGTCACGTACTCTACCAGTCACGTACTCTACCAGTCACGTACTCTACCAGTCACGTACTCCACCAGTCACGTACTCTACCAGTCACGTACTCTACCAGTCACGTACTCTACCAGTCACGTACTCCACCAGTCACGTACTCTACCAGTCACGTACTCTACCAGTTGTGTACTCTACCAGTTGTGTACTCTACCAGTCACGTACTCTACCAGTCCCGTACTCTACCAGTCACGTACTCTACCAGTCCCGTACTCTACCAGTCACGTACTCTACCAGTCCCGTACTCTACCAGTCACGTACTCTACCAGTCACGTACTCTACCAGTCACGTACTCTACCAGTCCCGTACTCTACCAGTCACGTACTCTACCAGTCACGTACTCTACCAGTCACGTACTCTACCAGTCCCGTACTCTACCAGTCACGTACTCTACCAGTCCCGTACTCTACCAGTCACGTACTCTACCAGTCACGTACTCTACCAGTCACGTACTCTACCAGTCACGTACTCTACCAGTCCCGTACTCTACCAGTCACGTACTCTACCAGTCACGTACTCTACCAGTCACGTACTCTACCAGTCACGTACCATCAGCACTAAACCGTCCTCTCCCACGCAAAATGCTCCTCAGAAGAGCCTCTCCACCTCTCAAACCCCTCTGGGAATTTTTATATTAAAAGGTCAAATGTTCTTTGAGCCCGACTGATGCCCTGAGGCACGACTCATGCCCCAGGGGCACGACTCATGCCCCAGGGGCACGACTGATGCCCCAGGGCACGACTCATGCCCCAGGGGCACGACTCATGCCCCAGGGGCACGACTCATGCCCCAGGGGCACGACTCATGCCCCAGGGGCACGACTCATGCCACAGGGGCACGACTCATGCCCCAGGGGCACGACTCATGCCCCAGGGGCACGACTCATGCCCCAGGGGCACGACTCATGCCCCAGGGGCACGACTCATGCCCCAGGGGCACGACTCATGCCCCAGAGGCAAGACTCATGCCCCAGGGGCACGACTCATGTCCCAGGGGCACGACTCATGCCCCGGGGCAGCGTGACGACCCTCTGCCTCGCTCTATCAGATGATTGAAGACTGTTTAACTTCTTGGGGGCGCAAACATTCGATCTCAATTGGATTCCTGTGGCTGAGACGGCATCTTGGGACGACCCTATCCCAGTAGGGGTGGTGATTGGTGCCCAATGGTAGTTTAGAAGCTGTACGTGATGATGTGTGACGTACAGGGCACGGTTGAATGCTGTCAAACTGTCAATAAACTGGTGTTGCATACATCAGGCTGTTGCAAGGTGCAAGGGAACACAATATCAGTGTTTTATCTGTTAGAAAACACGATTAAACACTTGTTCAGTCTTTACGTTAGTCTTGAGTCTTAAGTTTAGTCTTGAGTCTTAAGTTTAGTCTTGAGTCTTAAGTTTAGTCTTGAGTCTTCATAGGAATGCTGATAAAAAATACAGATGAAAATCGTTCAAGTGAAATGAAGAGCGAGAAAATAATTTGTCCTCAGACTGGTCAGTATTTATCAAGGTGGAGCTCCAGTGCTTGTCCTCCGACTGGCCTACCCTCCTCCCCCCCCCCCCCCCACTAGAGGATCAAGCAGGCTGTTGGTCACCACGGGGCTCTGGTGCGGGGCGGACCAAATATCACAATTTTTACATATTTATCAGCGCTATTATCCTCCGCGTCACCTAACTCTTCACAACACACACACACACACACACTGTAGTGGAGGCTGACTCCATACACAGTTTATAATGTAGATATGATAGAGCCCAATAGGCTCAGGAATCTGTACACCAGTTGATTGACGGTTGAGAGGCGGGACAAAAGAGCCAAAGCTCAACCCCCGCAAGCACTGCCCTGCGCACTACCCTGCGCATCACCCTGCGCATCACCCTGCGCACCGCCCTGCGCATCACCCTGCGCATCACCCTGCGCATCACCCTGCGCACACACCACCCACTACCCTGCGCAGTGCCCGCGCCACAAGTCATATACCCACTAGAGGCGCGCCATAATCTCCCACACCTGACTATTAAGGCGCCACACCTGCAGCGCCCTCAGTATATTATTAAACTATGTCAATGATCTCCAAGTTTATATCATTATATATACTTATTCCACCAGTATATCCTATGCTCCTCTACTAACAGTATATGGCTATATGAGCTATATACCGCGCCACAGACCAGGGCCATCAGACACGTATATATATACATCCACTAACGAAACCACTCCATCTTCTATCAGTCATGGCGGCTGTGTTTACATAACCTCAAAGTTTATGACTTCAGAGGACTATATGAGATTGTTGATAGCAATAACAACTTTATTGTCTGCAATTGCAATGGTCACAATCTTTAGTGGACGTAAACAACTCACACTGATTGTTGAAAGATGAACTGGTTTCGTAAATAGATGTATAAATGGGTGACACATCCTGGCCCATTTGGGAAGGATCTACTTGGCTGGGGTACAGGTGTGGCAGGTGTCATGATGGCTGGGGTACAGGTGTGGCAGATGCCATGATGGCTGGGGTACAGGTGTGGCAGGTGTCATGATGGCTGGGGTACAGGTGTGGCAGGTGTCATGATGGCTGGGGTACAGGTGTGGCAGGTGTCATGATGGCTGGGGTACAGGTGTGGCAGCTGCCATGATGGCTGGGGTACAGGTGTGGCAGGTGTCATGATGGCTGGGGTACAGGTGTGGCAGGTGTCATGATGGCTGGGGTACAGCTGTGGCAGCTGCCATGATGGCTGCATCATACCACCAACAACAGCCTCAGATGCCCACATGCATCGTGCTCTCAACAACAGCTCAACAGATCACTGATAAACAGTCAGCCTGGGTTTAAAACTGATGAATATGATGTAAACTCTATAGCATGGTACCTTCAAGAGAGTAAACCTATGTGAAAGTACCACTCTTGTGTCCCAAACAGTGGTATACCCAGGTATACCCAGGTATACCCAGGTTTAGCCTGGTTGATCAGTCCAGCAACCAGGAGGCCTGGTCGACGACCGGGCCGCGGGGACACTAAGCCCCGGAAGCACCTCAAGGTAGGAGCCGGTCGGCCGAGCGGACAGCACGCTGGACTTGTGATCCTGTGGTCCCGGGTTCGATCCCAGGCGCGGGCGAGAAACAATGGGCAGAGTTTCTTTCACCCTATGCCCCTGTTACCTAGCAGTAAAATAGGTACCTGGGTGTTAGTCAGCTGTCACGGGCTGCTTCCTGGGGGTGGAGGCCTGGTCGAGGACCGGGCCGCGGGGACACTAAGCCCCGGAAGCACCTCAAGATAGGTACCCACTGGGTATATCCCCAGCCACTGACAGAGGGGCCTGGGGTATGCTCAGTGTGGGTATATTCCTGTAGAGAAAATCAACGGATATATATTCCAATTGGCGGACCCGTGTTCAAGGGACCTGTTATGATAATTTTGTTTTAAGTAGATTGTGTTGGGTCGTGTTAACAAGCTTCTGTGTTGGGTGTTAAATTGTTCGTCTGGTGGCTGGTGTAGTTACCACAGTCTAGCTGATCACGCCTCCTGGTGCCTTAGCCTCGGTGAGGAGAATGAAGGGCATTCAGAGAAGGCCTCAGATGAGGACCCCTCCTTATACAAGGCCCTTGTCCAAGCCTCGAACCTGGCCCAAACTGAGGGCTAGGCGAGGTAGGGTGACGGTATGTGGCAGGCTTCACCCGCAGGTCGGGACCCAAGAGCCAAAGCTCAACATCCCTGCCAGTATAATTGGCACAAGTGACTAACCAGTCCTGGTTAGTGAGTCGTGGTTAGTGAGTCGTGGTTAGTGAGTCCTGGTTAGTGAGTCCTGGTTAGTGAGTTCTGGTTAGTGAGTCGTGGTTAGAGAGTTCTGGTTAGTGAGTCCTGGTTAGTGAGTCCTGGTTAGTGAGTCCTGGTTAGTGAGTTCTGGTTAGTGAGTCCTGGTTAGTGAGTCCTGGTTAGTGAGTCCTGGTTAGTGAGTCCTGGTTAGTGAGTCCTGGTTAGTGAGTCCTGGTTAGTGAGTTCTGGTTAATGAGTCCTAGATAGTGAGTCATGTTTAGTGAGTCCTGGAGAGTCAGTGAAGACTCTCCAAGAAGAGTCAGACAAGGAGCACATTACATAAAGACTAAACTTAACTTTACCACCGTGGCTCTCTCTTAAGTCTGCTCTCCACGACAAGTGAGAGTTAGTACAGCATAGTTCGACACCCCCAATGGCTGGTTGCCTCGTTAAGTAACTCTTACTTAAGGTAAATGGCTAGTTTAGCGGCTCTAAGATGCTGTAAATATTAAGGTTTGGGTAAAGCTCTAGTCGGCTTTACTTGTGATCAATAGACATGTGTCTATTACCTTACTTAGGTAAGGTAATATGGGAGAAGGGTTATCTTGAGGTTATCTTGAGATGATTTCGGGGTTTTAGTGTCCCCGCGGTCCGGTCCTCGACCAGGCCTCCACCCCCAGGGTAAGCCAGTGTGATAATTTGGATCTTGTAAGATATGGGTAAGGTGCTGGGGAGTGTGTGTGGGGTAAGGAACAGGAATATGAGACTAAGGAGCTGGGATACGAGGACAAGGGCGAAGAAATAGTGCTAAACATCTTGGAGTATCGGGGGATTGAACGCCGACCTGCATTGAGAAGCAAGGCCGTGGCTGTAACAAGTGGAATACACAGCAGCTTATTAAATTCTGCTGATGAAGGTGAAGTTCCTGGCATTAGTGTGACTCTCACTATCTCACTATCTCACTATCTCACTCTCACTCCCTCACTATCTTCACTACGGTGAACTTTAAACACAAAAACACAAAGTTTCTACGGTGATCTTCGATGTTTTCTGTTATCGTAACCATACATGATATCTTTACTATTATCTGAGTTACTGATATCGTTTTAAACCTGTCAGAACCTTCAACAATCATTTTGTCTATCGCGGAGCCTATCAATCTTCACGTTATCTATCGATGAATTTATGCTAAGTACAGCAAGGGAGATAGATAAAAATTGCTTGATTGCGGATCCTAATTCAGAAGCATTGAAAAAGACAGATTTTAAACCATATTTTGAATGTCTATAACACCAACTGAAGCCGGTCGGCCGAGCGGACAGCACGCTGGACTTGTAATCCTGTGGTTGCGGGTTCGATCCCAGGCGCCGGCGAGAAACAATAGGCAGAGTTTCTTTCACTCTATGCCCCTGTTACCTAGCAGTAAAATAGGTACCTGGGTGTTAGTCAGCTGTCACGGGCTGCTTCCTGCGGGGTGGAGGCTTGGTCGAGGACCGGGCCGCAGGGACACTAAAGCCCCGAAATCATCTCAAGATAACCTCAAGATAGCCCTAAGCACGACTCCAAAGGTCAGGTCAGGCCAGGCACATATATATGCTTAGTGAGTAACCACTCCAAAGGTCAGGTTAGGCCAGGCACATATATATACGAAGTGAGTAACCACTCCAAAGGTCAGGTCAGGCCAGGCACATATATATACGAAGTGAGTAACCACTCCAAAGGTCAGGTTAGGCCAGGCACATATATATACGTAGTGAGTAACCACTCCAAAGGTCAGGTCAGGTCAGGCACATATATATACGAAGTGAGTAACCACTCCAAAGGTCAGGTCAGGCCAGGCACATATATATGCTTAGTGAGTAACCACTCCAAAGGTCAGGTCAGGCCAGGCACATATATATACGAAGTGAGTAACCACTCCAAAGGTCAGGTCAGGCCAGGCACATATATAAACTTAGTGAGTAACCACTCCAAAGGTCAGGTTAGGTCGGGTCAGCACATTCACTAAGTGAGTAACCCATCAAGACTTAACTCACAATTAATGACACCAAACTACTGAAATAGAGTGAGGGAACCTGAACTTAATGATAATGCAAGAAAGGAGGCATATATACACACAGCGGACATGTTCCGAACATACAAGATATTTACGATAGTCGCGATAGAATAGAGAGAGGATATTTAGAGAGAGAAATACAGCAATAAACTAAAGGGGAAAGTGAGGATATCATTCTTCAGTGTAAGGAAAGAGACAGGCTAGGGGAGGGGGGGAGGGGAGGGGGAGGGATAGAGGGGGTTATCTTGAGGTTATCTTGAGATGATTTCGGGGCTTTAGTGTCCCCGCGGACCGGTCCTCGACCAGGCCTCCACCCCCAGGAAGCAGCCCGTGACAGCTGACTAACACCCAGGTACCTATTTTACTGCTAGGTAACAGGGGCATTCAGGGTGAAAGAAACTTTGCCCATTTGTTTCTGCCTCGTGCGGGAATCGAACCCGCGCCACAGAATTACGAGTCCTGCGCGCTATCCACCAGGCTACGAGGTCCTAGCCTGGTGGGGTTAGGACTGTCTATCCACTGTCACCTCCCTGTTTCAACAACGTCAGAAAAACGATGTACTAGATTGCCTGAATCTAACCTTACCTAATTACCCTCCTGTTGGGCCCGTGTATATGTCACCTGTCACCTGCTGGTGTCGACACACACGAGAGATCAACCAGTCACCCGCCCGTGTCGACCGAAGACACGACCAACCGACACCTCCATTAAACGACAATGACATTTCTGGTAAAAATACTCGATATCTTAACTTTTTTTGTCGCAGAATGTCCGGCGTATTTGATGGGTCCGTTGGTCTGAGGGACCCGTTGGCGCGGCCCTTATTGCTACTGTCTCTCTTCCTCTGTTTAGCGGCCCTGTCTCTCTTCCTCTCTTTAGCGGCCTTGTCTCTCTTCCTCTCTTTAGCGGCCTTGTCTCTCTCTTCCTCTCTTTAGCGGCCTTGTCTCTCTTCCTCTCTTTAGCGGCCTTGTCTCTCTTCCTCTCTTTAGTGGCCTTGTGTCTCTCTTCCTCTCTTTAGCGGCCTTGTGTCTCTCTTCCTCTCTTTAGCGGCCCTGTCTCTCTTCCTCTCTTTAGCGGCCTTGTGTCTCTCTTCCTCTCTTTAGCGGCCTTGTCTCTCTTCCTCTCTTTAGTGGCCTTGTGTCTCTTCCTCTCTTTAGCGGCCCTGTGTCTCTTCCTCTCTTTAGTGGCCTTGTCTCTCTTCCTCTCTTTAGCGGCCTTGTCTCTCTTCCTTTCTTTAGTGACCTTGTGTCTCTCTTCCTCTCTTTAGCGGCCTTGTGTCTCTCTTCTTGTCTTGCCTCTCACCTTGTTCTACGTGTCGCTGATATCACACGCAACACAACTCCAGGTTGTTCTAATGGTTGTACGTCAAGGAGATGTACCGGTTTCGTAAGGTCTTTCGCCTGAACTGTTAGCGTCACACGTGATCAGTGGGGCTGTTGCTACCCGCGACCCGCAGGTCCACCCAGGGAAGGGGTGAGGGGGGGGGGGGGGGGTTTCACATTCCCCAATGACAGTATTATAGACCTGCGGGTGACGGACATTTCTCTACAAGCCACAACAGTCCCGTCAATCAGATATCATCAGAATTATTCTGCTGATGATTTAAGAGATATTTCTTCCGTAACGTAGCCGTTCACACACACACACCCTTGTAACATTGCTAATGATCAACTCAACCACTGTCTTGCAAGGAGGAGGATCTTCCTTCTCCCTATCTTGCAAGGAGGAGGATCTTCCTTCTCCCTATCTTGCAAGGAGGAGGATCTTCCTCCTCCCTATCTTGCAAGGAGGAGGATCTTCCTTCTCCCTATCTTGCAAGGAGGAGGATCTTCCTCCTCCCTATCTTGCAAGGAGGAGGATCTTCCTCCTCCCTATCTTGCAAGGAGGAGGATCTTCCTCCTCCCTATCTTGCAAGGAGGAGGATCTTCCTCCTCCCTATCTTGTAAAGAGGCTGATCTTCCTCCTCCCTATCTTACAAGGAGGCTGATCTTCCTCCTCCCTATCTTGTAAGGAGGATGATCTTCCTCCTCCCTATCTTGCAAGGAGGATGATCTTCCTCCTCCCTATCTTACAAGGAGGCTGATCTTCCTCCTCCCTATCTTGTAAGGAGGATGATCTTCCTCCTCCCTATCTTGCAAGGAGGAGGATCTTCCTCCTCCCTGTCTTGCAAGGAGGCTGATCTTCCTCCTCCCTATCTTGCAAGGAGGATGATCTTCCTCCTCCCTGCAGGGCGGGGCCGGGGACTCCTCTCGCAGGAGGCCTTGTATGCATCCTGCGGGTCACACAAGGCTGGGAGGTCACCTCCGCGCCGCCTCCTACCCCCATATCCTAAGATGCAAGACTTCTCGTATATTAAAACTGGAGAAGTTGCAAGGGTACTGACTCCTGCAACACTGCTGAGAGCTACACGGGCGCTAGGAGAGAGGGAGAGAGAGAGAGAGAGAGAGAGAGAGAGAGAGAGAGAGAGAGAGAGAGAGAGAGAGAGAGAGAGAGAGAGAGAGAGAGAGAGAGAGAGAGAGAGAGACAGAGACAGAGACAGAGACAGACAGAGACAGAGAGAGAGAGAGAGAGAGAGAGAGAGAGAGAGAGAGAGAGAGAGAGAGAGAGAGAGAGAGAGAGAGAGAGAGAGAGAGAGAGAGAGAGAGACAGAGACAGAGAGAGACAGAGAGAGAGAGAGAGAGAGAGAGAGAGAGAGACAGAGACAGAGAGAGAGAGAGAGAGAGAGAGAGAGAGAGAGAGAGAGAGAGAGAGAGAGAGAGAGAGAGAGAGAGAGAGAGAGAGACAGAGACAGAGACAGAGACAGAGAGAGACAGAGACAGAGACAGAGAGAGACAGAGACAGAGACAGAGACAGAGAGAGAGAGAGAGAGACAGAGAGAGAGAGAGAGAGAGAGAGAGAGAGAGAGAGAGAGAGAGAGAGAGAGAGAGAGAGAGAGAGAGAGAGAGAGAGGACTTCAAGGGCAATGTTGCACTACACATTGCCGTTATATCAGACTGTGCACAGCATCTTGGCTTGCACAGCTTGAAGCACTGAGCATCTCAGGCTCTATCTTACAGGTAATTAGAGCTCCCTTCCTTCAAGAACGCGCTCTAAGATGATCCTGACTTATACCTGGAGCGAGTTCTGGGAGTTCTTCCACTCCTCAAGCTGGGCCGGACTTGTG
This sequence comes from Procambarus clarkii, assembly GCF_040958095.1. Taxonomy (NCBI): domain Eukaryota; kingdom Metazoa; phylum Arthropoda; class Malacostraca; order Decapoda; family Cambaridae; genus Procambarus; species Procambarus clarkii. The sequence continues at coordinate 23,673,164 of NC_091203.1, read as the reverse complement.
CTAACTATAGGTCCAACAAGTCCTAAATGGAGCAGAATCTGACCAACTGGCGCCTGTGTCCCGCAGGGCAGTGTGTTTGGTCCTCTGGTTAAGAATGTTTCAGAGATCTGTTACTGCTCCTTCCTGGACCTCTGGGCTGTGCTCGCGACGGGACTCTAATATTTACATGTACAAGAGAGGAAATTGCACTCTCCGTAGACAAAAAAACAGACGATTATCTTAACTAGACAGTAACTAGACATGCAGTCCGTCCTCTCTAAGATTTCTCAAGGTCAGGTAAACAGTTAATGTCTAGTGTCCTCTCCTAACCTACCAGAGGTCCCAAAACAGAAAACGGGACAGCACGTCACTTTCGCGGGTCACTTCCATTAACTAGTACGACAATTTTTGGCCGTTTGTAACGCCTTACGAGCGAAAAGCGACGTTCTTTCCAGAAGGACAGGTTGAGACAGGTACTTAGACAGCCTGACAATGAACCTTAGACAGGCACAATCTTGAGGTTATCTTGAGATGATTTCGGGGCTTTAGTGTCCCCGCGGCCCGGTCCTCGACCAGGCCTCCACCCCCAGGAAGCAGCCCGTGACAGCTGACTAACTCCCAGGTACCTATTTACTGCTAGGTAACAGGGGCATTCAGGGTGAAAGAAACTTTGCCCATTTGTTTCTGCCTCGTGCGGGAATCGAACCCGCGCCACAGAATTACGAGTCCTGCGCGCTATCCACTAGGCTACGAGGCCCTGGTGGCACAAGTAAGGACATGAAAAATGATCTAGTTCTCAGTGACAAAGTTAATGATATGATGATGTAGTTTGACTCTAGTAACGGGGCCTCGTAGCCTGGTGGATAGCGCGCAGGACTCGTAATTCTGTGGCGCGGGTTCGATTCCCGCACGAGGCAGAAACAAATGGGCAAAAGTTTCTTTCACCCTGAATGCCCCTGTTACCTAGCAGTAAATAGGTACCTGGGAGTTAGTCAGCTGTCACGGGCTGCTTCCTGGGGGTGGAGGCCTGGTCGAGGACCGGACCGCGGGGACACTAAAGCCCCGAAATCATCTCAAGATAACCTCAAGAAGATAGTAGGCCTTAGTAGGCCTAGGGAGTTTAAAACACGGCTTCAGAGAGGCATGACCTCTTTCCAAAAGAGGCAGTGGTTGATTTATTCACCCAAGGCCGTGGCTCTAGAGGACAAGAACTTAGTATAGAGTTCTTACATTCACTAGCAGGCATAGTGCTTAGGGTAGGTCACTCCCCGGCCAGGATACGAACCCTGGCCATCGTAAGTAAGGGGAGTATCGTAAACGTAAGTGGGTACTGGGTTACGACACCCACTTACGATACCCACTTACGGATACACACTAACGTTATCCACTTACAATACTCTCTTAGGATACCTACTAACGATACCCACTAACGATACCCACTTACGATACCCACTAACGATACCCACTTACGATACCCACTAACGATACCCAATTACGATACCCAATTACGATATCAACTAACGATACCAGTTACGATAACCACTAACGATACCACTTACGATACCCACTAACAATATCCACTAACGATACCCACTTACGATACTCACGATACCCACTAACGATACCACTTACGATACCCACTTACGATATCCACTTACGATACCCACTAACGATACTCACTTACGATACCCACTTACGAATACACACTAACGATATCAACTAACCCATTTACGATACACAGTAACGATATCCACTAACAATACCCACTTACGATACCCACTAACGATACCCACGTACTATACACCGAGGAACTGGGTTACACACCTCTCATTGTACACAGCCCAACCTGTTCCGCGCCGTCTACTGTTCAGGAAGGTACCTACATACATACACTACGGTTCTCATCGTCACTACATACCGACGAAAAGCGAAATCAGAGAGTAGAAATATTTTTTTTTATTTTAAATTTAAAAATAAATGTTTAGAAATATATAAAACGAAATTAAAAAGTAGAAAATCGGTGCTATTAAGATGGACAAGCTGGAAAAAATATTGTTTGACTTATCTTTTGCTTTGACAAAGTAAAGTAAACTTTCTGGGGTCTAATACACGATGTCTGACACGCTGTGTCAGATATGGACCTGGACCTCCTGTGGACCACAGGAGACGCTGTGGGACCACAGGAGATGCTGAGGGACCACAGGAGACGCTAGAGGACCTCTGACCCGCGGGCCACGGACCACAGTCTGACCCGCGGGCCACGGACCACAGTGTGACCCGCGGGCCACGGACCACACCGGACCTCGCATGATGGTCCGCGCGTCAACCACCTTGTTATATTACCTAGTTAGGGGTAATTGGGCGTCGGCAGGTGGCGCCACAAACCTAATGGCCGCCCGCCAGGGCCACAGCCCTTAAATATACCAGACATCACAGCATAATGGGTCCAGGGGCCCACAGGTGAGTCTCATGGCCCACAGGTGAGTCTCATGGCCCACAGGTGAGTCCCAGGGCCCATAGGTGGGTCCCAGGGCCCACAGATGTGTCCCAGGGCCCACAGGTGGGTCCCAGGGCCCACAGGTGAGACCCAGGGGCCCACAGGTGGGTCCCAGGGCCCCACAGGTGGTTCCCAGGGCCCCACAGGTGAGTCCCAGGGCCCCACAGGTGAGTCCCAGGGCCCACAGGTGGGTCTCATGGCCCACAGGTGAGTACCAGGGCCCACAGGTGAGTCCCAGGGCCTAACCTTACCTAACCTAACCTGACCTAACCTAACCTTACCTTACCTTACCTAACCTAACCTAACCTAACCTAACCTGACCTAACCTAACCTTACCTAACCTAACCTAACCTAACCTTACCTAACCTAACCTAACCTAACCTTACCTAACCTAACCTTACCTAACCTTACCTAACCTAACCTAACCTAACCTTACCTAACCTTACCTTACCTTACCTAACCTAACCTAACCTTACCTAACCTTACCTAACCTAACCTTACCTAACCTTACCTAATCTAACCTTACCTAACCTAACCTAACCTTACCTAATCTAACCTTACCTAACCTAACCTTACCTAACCTAACCTAACCTAACCTAACCTAACCTTACCTAACCTTACCTTACCTGCCTTACCTTACCTTACCTTACCAGCAACCAGGAGGCCTGGTCGACGACCGGGCCGCGGGGACACTAAGCCCCGGAAGCACCTCAAGGTAGGTAGGTAGGTACCTAACCTAACCTAACCTTACTTAACCTTACCTAACCTAACCTTACCTAACCTTACCTAATCTAACCTTACCTAACCTAACCTAACCTTACCTAATCTAACCTTACCTAACCTAACCTTACCTAACCTTACCTAACCTGACCTAACCTAACCTAACCTAACCTAACCTAACCTGACCTGACCTAACCTAACCTAACCTAACCTAACCTTACCTAACCTAACCTAACCTTACCTAACCTAACCTTACCTAACCTAACCTTACCTAACCTAACCTTACCTAACCTAACCTAACCTAACCTAACCTTACCTAACCTAACCTAACCTTACCTTACCTAACCTAACCTTACCTAATCTAACCTAACCTAACCTAACCTAACCTTACCTAACCTAACCTAACCTAACCTTACCTAACCTAACCTAACCTAACCTAACCTAACCTTACCTAACCTAACCTAACCTAACCTTACCTAACCTAACCTAACCTAACCTAACCTTACCTAACCTAACCTAACCTAACCTAACCTAACCTTACCTAACCTAACCTAACCTTACCTAACCTAACCTAACCTTACCTAACCTAACCTAACCTAACCTAACCTAACCTAACCTTACCTAACCTAACCTAACCTTACCTAACCTAACCTAACCTAACCTAACCTTACCTAACCTAACCTAACCTAACCTAACCTAACCTTACCTAACCTAACCTAACCTAACCTAACCTAACCTTACCTAACCTAACCTAACCTAACCTAACCTCCCAGAGGACAGTGCGAACCGAGAACAGCTTCCCTGCTCTCCCACAGAGCTGAGTATTGTGCTATCGTGCGACAGAGGGGTCAACAGCTGGTCTGAAACAGTGCAGGACAGCTCGAGCGATGATGCAATATTGCAATCCGTCCTCCAAAACTATGGAGGTATATGGAACTGCTCCATATGTGCAATTATGTACTGTGTATGACAGTCAGGAATTGTACTTATTTACACTTAGTATTAAATCGTAGTGTTAAATGTATTGTGAATATTTTAGTTTACCTGAAAAGCTGAATAGAAAACCACGACCTAACCTAACCTTCTTGGTTTTTGAAAGATAAGAATTTTATTGCTTCTTAATTACATTTACTACTTAACCTATAGCTATATTGATATTTTATTTGTTTTTTAAAACTGTAATAAAATTAAAATATTTAAATAAGTTTAATTTAAAATTTTAAAATTTAAATAAAAAATAAATTTTTAAATTTTAAAAAATTAAATAAAATGTTGTAAAGTAACTCAGGATATTTTCAAATTTTTAATAAAATCTCTATTATTTAATTAATAAAACTGAAAAAGAAGTTCCTGATATTTAAAACTTGTGTATAGCGAACTGAACTTTAAAACTTCGATCCTAAAAATTCTGAATCTTAACAGAAAACGAGAATAAACAGGGAGGTAAATGTAACAGCCCCATAAGTGCAATTATGTACTATGTATGACAGTCAGGAAAAGTACTTATTACACTTAGTATTAAACTGTACTGTCAATTCGGCGCATGGGGTTGCAATATTGCGTGATGCGCATGGCAATGATATCTCTCTCCTGCTGCGATGCGCATGACTGCTGTTTCAGTTAGAAATGGGAGTCGTGCGGGACACCACAGTTCGCTTGCTCACTGTCTGTGTCTTTGTGAGAAGGGTGGCGAATATGGTGCAAAGGTTGGTGTCCACACACACTACAGCCCTGAGTGGTGTCCACACTACAGCCCTGAGTGGTGTCCACACTCGAATCCTTCCAGAAATAAGTTTAAATGTGTCAGGAATGAAACACATTTTACTTTCCCGAATCCCAATTATTCCCCCTTTCCACATAATCCTAAATTTACTCACATGCTAAATTGCAAATGCAAAAACTGGACAATTGAGTGCCTGTACTAACAAGTCTCAGATCAACAACTTCCTGTTTTCTTCCATAACTCAGCATCTCTCAGCTGCCAGAGATGCAGTGGGAGATATTCTCAGCATCTCTCAGCTGCCAGAGATGCAGTGGGAGATATTCTCAGCATCTCTCAGCTGCCAGAGATGCACTGGGAGATATTCTCAGCATCTCTCAGCTGCCAGAGATGCAGTGGGAGATATTCTCAGCATCTCTCAGCTGCCTGAGATGCAGTGGGAGATATTCTCAGCATCTCTCAGCTGCCAGAGATGCAGTGGGAGATATTCTCAGCATCTCTCAGCTGCCAGAGATGCAGTGGGAGATATTTTCAGCATCTTTACTGTAGATTTTCGGGAGTTTTATTGAGCCCCTGATCAACTGTTGAGGGGAAAGGTGAGGGAAAGCTTTACGAATACCGGATAACATGAATATCGGATAACACGAATATCGGATAACACGAATATCGGATAACACGAATATCGGATAACACGAACATCGGATAACACGAATATCGGATAACACGAATATCGGATAACACGAATATCGGATAACACGAATATCGGATAACACGAATACCGGATAACACAATTACCGGATAACACAATTACCGGATAACACAATTACCGGATAACACAATTACCGGATAACACGAATACTGGATAACACAATTACCGGATAACACGAATATCGGATAACATGAATACCGGATAACACAATTACCAGATAACACGAATACCGGATAACACGAATATCGGTAACATGAATACCGGATAACACAATTACCGGATAACACGAATACTGGATAACACAATTACCGGATAACACGAATACCGGATAACACAATTACCAGATAACCCAATTACCGGATAAGCCAGTGTATCAATTACCGCAATATCCGAATAACCCCGTTACAACATAATCTACTGTACCGGACAAGTCCCCCGGATAACTGGATTAACCACAGGATAACTCGGTTCATCGAATAAACCCCCAGATAATCCGGTTAACCGGATTAACTACGGATTACTCGGTTTACCGGATTTTACCCGAGCCAAAATATATAAGAGAAGATTATTGTTAAGTAAACTTGCTTGTATTGACCACTTACTGGATAAAGTTGTTTATTGTACTGGATAAAGTAGTGTACTGGGTAAAGCTACAATCTGGATAAAGCTACAATCTGGATAAAGCTACAATCTGGATAAAGCTACAATCTGGATAAAGCCGTCTATTGTATTCACCAACCATCCTGGTTGAAAGAAAATAAAACAGTATACAGGGACTTCAAGTTGGGGACTTCAGGTTGGGACTTCAAGTTGGGGACTTCAAGTTGGGGACTTCAAGTTGGGGACTTCAAGTTGGGGACTTCAAGTTGGAGACTTCAAGTTGGAGACTTCAAGTTAGGGACTTCAAGTTAGGGACTTCAAGTTGGGGACTTCAAGTTGGAGACTTCAAGTTAGGGACTTCAAGTTAGGGACTTCAGGTTGGGGACTTCGAGTTGGGACTTCAAGTTGGGGGACTTCAAGTTGGGGACTTCAAGTTAGGGACTTCAAGTTGGGGACTTCAAGTTGGGGACTTCAAGTTGGGGACTTCAAGTTGGGGACTTCAAGTTGGGGACTTCAGGTTGGGACTTCAAGTTGGGGACTTCAAGTTGGAGACTTCAAGTTGGAGACTTCAAGTTGGGGACTTCAAGTTGGAGACTTCAAGTTGGAGACTTCAAGTTGGGGACTTCAAGTTGGAGACTTCAAGTTGGAGACTTCAAGTTGGGGACTTCAAGTTGGGGGACTTCAAGTTGGGGACTTCAAGTTGGGGACTTCAAGTTGGGGACTTCAAGTTGGGGACTTCAAGTTGGGGACTTCAAGTTGGGGACTTCAAGTTGGGGACTTCAAGTTGGGGGACTTCAAGTTGGGGACTTCAAGTTGGGGACTTCAAGTTGGGGACTTCAAGTTGGGGACTTCAAGTTGGGGACTTCAAGTTGGGGACTTCAAGTTGGGGACTTCAAGTTGGGGACATCAAGTTGGGGACTTCAAGTTGGGGACTTCAAGTTGGGGACTTCAAGTTGGGGGACTTCAAGTTGGGGACTTCAAGTTGGGGACTTCAAGTTGGGGACTTCAAGTTGGGGACTTCAAGTTGGGGACTTCAAGTTGGGGACTTCAAGTTGGGGACTTCAAGTTGGGGGACTTCAAGTTGGGGACTTCAAGTTGGGGGACTTCAAGTTGGGGACTTCAAGTTGGGGACTTCAAGTTGGGGACTTCAAGTTGGGGACTTCAAGTTGGGGACAAAAACTTCAACTTGTACAATGGAAGAAGACCAGTACACCTAACCAGTAAACCTACCCAGTACACCTAACCAGTACACCTAACCAGTAAACCTACCCAGTACACCTAACCAGTACACCTAACCAGTACACCTACCCAGTACACCTACCCAGTACACCTGGTCAGTACACCTAACCAGTACACCTAACCAGTACACCTACCCAATACACCTAACCAGTACACCTAACCAGTACACCTAACCAGTAAACCTACCCAGTACACCTAACCAGTACACCTAACCAGTACACCTAACCAGTACACCTACCCAGTACACCTAACCAGTACACCTAACCAGTACACCTGGCCAGTAAACCTACCCAGTACACCTAACCAGTACACCTACCCAGTACACCTAACCAGTACACCTAACCAGTACACCTAACCAGTAAACCTACCCAGTATACCTAACCAGTACACCTACCCAGTACACCTAACCAGTACACCTAACCAGTACACCTAACCAGTAAACCTACCCAGTACACCTACCCAGTACACCTAACCAGTACACCTAACCAGTGAACCTACCCAGTACACCTAACCAGTACACCTAACCAGTACACCTACCCAGTACACCTACCCAGTACACCTGGTCAGTACACCTACCCAGTACACCTAACCAGTAAACCTACCCAGTACACCTACCCAGTACACCTACCCAGTACACCTGGTCAGTACACCTAACCAGTACACCTAACCAGTACACCTACCCAGTACACCTAACCAGTACACCTAACCAGTACACCTAACCAGTAAACCTACCCAGTACACCTAACCAGTACACCTAACCAGTACACCTAACCAGTACACCTACCCAGTACACCTAACCAGTACACCTAACCAGTACACCTGGCCAGTAAACCTACCCAGTACACCTAACCAGTACACCTACCCAGTACCCCTAACCAGTAAACCTACCCAGTACACCTAACCAGTAAACCTACCCAGTACACCTAACCAGTACACCTACCCAGTACACCTAACCAGCCAGTCCCAAACCTAGGAGGAAAAATCAGCAAATTTAATTTCAATAAGACATTAACTGAGATTTACTAAAACCAAGACGTCACAGAAATTAGTTTAGGGAGAACAGCAATGTGAAGTCTGGATAAATGTGCAGTCTGGATAAGGTGAGTGTGGATAAATGTGAGTCTGGATAAGGTGAGTGTGGATAAGGTGAGTCTGGATAAAGGTACAGTGTGGATAAAGAGGCCAAGACACAAAGGGAGGATTCAAGATAGTGTAGCGGAGGTTGGAAGACTTGGCTTCGTCACCCTGTAATCATGGGTCGTACCATCATGGCTTATGTTCCCTGTCTGTGGTGAGACCCGCCACCCTGCTGCCTCACTATACTACACTGCTGCCTCACTATACTACACTGCTGCCTCACTATACTACACTGCTGCCTCACTATACTACACTGCTGCCTCACTATACTACACTGCTGCCTCACTATACTACACTGCTGCCTCACTATACTACACTGCTGCCTCACTATACTACACTACACTGCTGCCTCACTATACTACACTGCTGCCTCACTACACTACACTGCTGCCTCACTATACTACACTACACTGCTGCCTCACTATACTACACTGCTGCCTCACTATACTACACTGCTGCCTCACTATACTACACTACACTGCTGCCTCACTATACTACACTACACTGCTGCCTCACTATACTACACTGCTGCCTCACTATACCACACTGCTGCCTCACTATACTACACCTAGGATAGGACGATGATAAGGAATAGCCCCCCCCCCGTCCCCACCCCCAACCACTTATAGACGCTCGGGGATCGAACACCGACCCGCAAGAAGCGACATTCCACCGACCAATCTCAATAACCGACCCACACCACGACAACAATCCCCCAGCCTCCATAACCAGCAGCGGGGCTCGAACCAGTCGCCCTGACGAGCGCCGCGAGCAAATAACAGGGCATTTGACAGCTTAGTTTAAACTACAACATTAAAATTACCGGCTCTGTAAATGGGCCAAACTGGCAATCAGCGCCGCGATCAGACATTATATCCCCCGTGAGTGATTCTCTCCCTCGTAGCTAACGAAGGTTATCTTGAGGTTATCTTGAGATGATTTCGGGGCTCTAGTGTCCCCGCGGCCCGGTCCTCGACCAGGCCTCCACCCCCAGGAAGCAGCCCGTGACAGCGGACTAACTCCCAGGTACCTATTTTACTGCTAGGTAACAGGGGCATAGGGTGGTTATCTTGAGGTTATCTTGAGATGATTTCGGGGCTTTAGTGTCCCCGCGGCCCGGTCCTCGACCAGGCTTCCACCCCCCAGGAAGCAGCCCGTGACAGCGGACTAACTCCCAGGTACCTATTTTACTGCTAGGTAACAGGGGCATAGGGTGGTTAACTTGAGGTTATCTTGAGATGATTTCGGGGCTTTAGTGTCCCCGCGGCCCGGTCCTCGACCAGGCCTCCACCCCCAGGAAGCAGCCCGTGACAGCGGACTAACTCCCAGGTACCTATTTTACTGCTAGGTAACAGGGGCATAGGGTGGTTATCTTGAGGTTATCTTGAGATGATTTCGGGGCTTTAGTGTCCCCGCGGCCCGGTCCTCGACCAGGCCTCCACCCCCCAGGAAGCAGCCCGTGACAGCTGACTAACTCCCAGGTACCTATTTTACTGCTAGGTAACAGGGTCATTCAGGGTGAAAGAAACTCTGCCCATTTGTTTCTGCCTCGTGCGGGAATCGAACCCGCGCCACAGAATTACGAGTCCTGCGCGCTCTCCACCAGGCTACGAGGCCGTTAGTTATACCCCCGATTATTATATAGTTACAAAATATAGCGGTATATCACTCTGCCTGCTGGGCGGTAGAGAGAACATATATCAGGGGCAGTAATCTGAATATATATCTTGCTTGTATAATATATCCCGTGTCTATTTAAGTGGTAGATTGTACTGTCTATTGTTAGCTGTATAATAGACAGTTAACGGCTGGCCTGTTATTGTTCAATTGTTCACGGGCCTGTGGCTGAGTTCCAGGCTTTGTGAGGCTAGTGTGAGGCTTTGGCTGCCTCACACTAGGTGGGGGGCAGGCTGCCTCACACTAGGTGGGGGGCAGGCTGCCTTACACTAGGTGGGGGGACAGGCTGCCTCACACTAGGTGGGGGGCAGGCTGCCTTACACTAGGTGGGGGGACAGGCTGCCTCACACTAGGTGGGGGGCAGGCTGCCTTACACTAGGTGGGGGGACAGGCTGCCTCACACTAGGTGGGGGGCAGGCTGCCTTACACTAGGTGGGGGGACAGGCTGCCTCACACTAGGTGGGGGGCAGGCTGCCTTACACTAGGTGGGGGGCAGGCTGCCTCACACTAGGTGGGGGGCAGGCTGCCTCACACTAGGTGGGGGGGGACAGGCTGCCTCACACTAGGGACAGTCTGCCTCACACTAGGGGGACAGGCTGCCTCACACTAGGGGGACAGGCTGCCTCACACTAGGGGGACAGTCTGCCTCACACTAGGGGGGACAGTCTGCCTCACACTAGGTAGGGGGACAGGCTGCCTCACACTAGGGGGGGCGGCCAATGAGGGCCAGGGGCTCCTCATCACCACTAACTCACAGCTGGCAGCCATAACAACCTCATCTTGTCCTCTTAATTGCCTCATTATCGTATTTTACTCTCATATATTTCCTCATATATATTTCACCACTCCCCAGACCCTAGACAGAAGAGACAGAATCTTGTCTGTTCAGTAGACGGTACAGAGCTGAAGAAGACAGGAAAATACCGTCTATAGGGTGTGTGTATATGTATATATATATATATATATATATATATATATATATATATATATATATATATATATATATATATATATATATATATATATATATTAAATATGACCGAAAAAGTAAGATTAATAATTCTAACACGAATTTTCTCAATCTTTCGTACATTTCTTTTCACTGTTGGAGGTAAATCAAAAAGCAATTCTCCAAAATTCATTTTTATTTATTATTTATTCATTATTAAATAAAATTCATTATTAAATAAAAATAAATAAAAATTAATTTTGGAGAATTGATTTTTGATTTACCTCCAACAGTGAAAAGAAATGTACGAAAGATTGAGAAAATTCGTGTTAGAATTATTAATCTTACTTTTTCGGTCATATTTAATAATATATGTCTACAGGAAAGACTGCTACCAAAATATACTAATATATATATATATATATATATATATATATATATATATATATATATATATATATATATATATATATATATATATATATATATCAGCCTATATACCGCCAACCGCTCGTTATATAACCCAAATGGTTCCGTTATAACCTGCTACTAATGGCCACTGACGCAGCCCACTCAGCCACGTCAGTAATAGTGGGGTACAGTCGCTTTTTTTCAAGTTTTTCTCTGAATGCTCTATATTTTCTTCTCCGAGGCTATGGGTCCCTACACTCCCAACACCTGAGATAATACCGGGCCACTCCTCGCTACTCAGTAGACGAGTTCAACACCCACACACACACACAGGTGTTTAAGTAACACCCACACACACACACAGGTGTTTAAGTAACACCCACACACACACACAGGTGTTTAAGTAACACCCACACACACACACAGGTGTTTAAGTAACACCAGCGCGTCCTTACCCGCGGCTGGAGTTCAATAAGTATCAACACCCGCTCCAGACACCCGCACTAGACACCCGCTCCAGACACCCGCTCCAGACACCCGCTCCAGACACCCGCTCCAGACACCCGCACTAGACACCCGCTCCAGACACCCGCACTAGACACCCGCACAAACCTTCCTAGGTGTCAAGAGAAAAATATATGTAAAATATCTGCCGAGATAATAAGAATCACCTTCAGAGATGCTAATCAACTTTTGAACTGAGATAAGAATTAGATTCTAAGGCTTTTTGACAAATTTAAATTGAAACAAACTTCACAGAGGTTCACACAGGCAGCAGCTCAAGGTTCAACACAAGATGTTCATAATTGTTCACACACACACACATCACAACCACTGAACATATTACTGAACATTCTGGCTCAAAAGTTCATCATATTTCTCACTGTTCACAGGCAATGTTGTACCAAATGAGGCGGGCCCAAGGAGCCAGAGCTCAACCCTCGCAAGCACAACTAGGTGAGTGTATATAATCAAGTACATATAAAAGTATATATAGATAGACGTAAGTAATAATGAAGAGGCTATATACCAACTATATATATATATATATATATATATATATATATATATATATATATATATATATATATATATATATATATATATATATATATGCGAACAAGCCTGAATGGTCCCCAGGACAATATGCAACTGAAAACTCAAAAAAAAATTCCAGAAAATATATATATATATATATATATATATATATATATATATATATATATATATATATATATATATATATATATATATATATATATATATGTGTATATCACGAAAATAAACACGTGATTAAGAATGTGACAATGTCAGACCACGGAGGAAAAATGAAACAGGAAATTTCCTTAAGTACTTTCGTATATTAAATACATCTTCAGAAGGTCCTTCTGAAGATGTATTTAATATACGAAAGTACTTAAGGAAATTTCCTGTTTCATTTTTCCTCCGTGGTCTGACATTGTCATATATATATATATATATATATATATATATATATATATATATATATATATATATATATATATATATATATATGTATATATATATATATATATATATATATATATATATATATATATATATAGTGCCACGGTCAATTCCCCGGGTCTGAGTGTGCTAACATTAGAAGGTAGATAATCTCGTTATCTACCTTCTCCAGGTAGACAGTGAGCATCGAACTCGTTCCTGGAAACACAAATTAACTACAAGAGGTTCTCCCTCTCCGTAATGATATTAATACATAAACTCTCTTTCTCTCTCTGTGCCCTGAACTAGCTTCAGAGTTCAAATGAGAATCAGATTCAGACTTCAGATGAGAATTAAGTTCAGAGGTCAAATGAGAATTAGATTCAGATTTCAGGTCAGAATTAAGTTCAGAGATGAAATGAGAATCAAATTCAGACTTCAGATGAGAATTAAGTTCAGAGATCAAATGAGAATTAGATTCAGATTTCAGGTCAGAATTAAGTTCAGAGATGAAATGAGAATCAAATTCAGACTTCAGATGAGAATTGAGTTCAGAGATCAAATGAGAATCAAATTCAGACTTCAGATGAGAATTGAGTTCAGAGATCAAATAAAAATTAGATTCAGACTTCAGATGAGAATTGAGTTCAGAGATCAAATAAAAATTAGATTCAGACTTCAGATGAGAATGAAGTTCAGAGTTCAAATGATAATCAGATTCAGACTTCAGATGAGAATGAAGTTCAGAGATCAAATGAGAATCAGATTCAGACTTCAGATGAGAATTGAGTTCAGAGGTCCAATAAGAATCAGATTCAGACTTCAGGTCAGAATTAAGTTCAGAGATCAAATCAGAATCAGATTCAGACTTCAGATGAGAATTGAGTTCAGAGATCAAATGAGAATCAGATTCAGACTTCAGATGAGAATTGAGTTCAGAGATCAAATAAAAATTAGATTCAGACTTCAGATGAGAATTAAGTTCAGAGGTCCAATAAGAATTAGATTCAGACTTCAGATGAGAATTGAGTTCAGGAGATGAGAGTGCAATAAGTCCAGTGTGAAGGGAAGGTTTACACCAGCTCCAGAGGGTACAACATCATGTCCAGTTACTGCTCACTTTAAAGGAAATTTCGATTTAATGAGTTTCCAGGTTGAAAAGATTTTACCCCTAAAGTTACGTGGACCAGAGGTCACGCGGACCCCTGACCCAGGGACGTGAGGGAGGCCCTGAGGGTGAGAGGGTGAGAGGGTGAGGGGACCAGTGAGGTAAAAGGGGGTGGGAGAGAAGATTGGGAGGGAGAGGGAGATGTAATGATGATGGAGCGACAGAAGAAAAGTGCCGAGAGTAAAATCTTATATAGTTATTAACGTCTGTTGTGTTCCGAGTGCGTGTTGAACAGTCTCGGGCCTCTGATGTTGATAGTTCCCTCTTGAACACTGTGAGGGGTCGTCCAGTTATGTGTAGTGGAAGCGTGTTGAACAGTCTCGGGCCTCTGATGTTGATAGTTCTCTCTTGAACACTGTGAGGGGTCGGCCAGTTATGTCCCTTATGTGTAGTGGAAGCGTGTTGAACAGTCTCGGGCCTCTGATGTTGATAGTTCTCTCTTGAACACTGTGAGGGGTCGTCCAGTTATGTGTAGTGGAAGCGTGTTGAACAGTCTCGGGCCTCTGATGTTGATAGTTCTCTCTTGAACACTGTGAGAGGTCGGCCAGTTATACCCCTTATGTGTAGTGGAAGCGTGTTGAACAGTCTCGGGCCTCTGATGTTGATAGTTCTCTCTTGAACACTGTGAGGGGTCTGCCAGTTATGTCCCTTATGTGTAGTGGAAGCGTGTTGAACAGTCTCGGGCCTCTGATGTTGATAGTTCTCTCTTGAACACTGTGAGGGGTCTGCCAGTTATGTCCCTTATGTGTAGTGGAAGCGTGTTGAACAGTCTCGGGCCTCTGATGTTGATAGTTCTCTCTTGAACACTGTGAGGGGTCTGCCAGTTATGTCCCTTATGTGTAGTGGAAGCGTGTTGAACAGTCTCGGGCCTCTGATGTTGATAGTTCTCTCTTGAACACTGTGAGGGGTCGGCCAGTTATGTCCCTTATGTGTAGTGGAAGCGTGTTGAACAGTCTCGGGCCTCTGATGTTGATAGTTCTCTCTTGAACACTGTGAGGGGTCGGCCAGTTATGTCCCTTATGTGTAGTGGAAGCGTGTTGAACAGTCTCGGGCCTCTGATGTTGATAGTTCTCTCTTGAACACTGTGAGGGGTCAGCCAGTTATGTCCCTTATGTGTAGTGGAAGTGTGTTGAACAGTCTCGGGCCTCTGATGTTGATAGTTCTCTCTTGAACACTGTGAGGGGTCGGCCAGTTATGTCCCTTATGTGTAGTGGAAGCGTGTTGAACAGTCTCGGGCCTCTGATGTTGATAGTTCTCTCTTGAACACTGTGAGGGGTCGGCCAGTTATGTCCCTTATGTGTAGTGGAAGCGTGTTGAACAGTCTCGGGCCTCTGATGTTGATAGTTCTCTCTTGAACACTGTGAGGGGTCGGCCAGTTATGTCCCTTATGTGTAGTGGAAGCGTGTTGAACAGTCTCGGACCTCTGATGTTGATAGTTCTCTCCTGAACAGTTTAGTTTAGGACACTGACAGACACCATACAAGGTGTGGCCAGCAGTTTAGGACACTGACAGACACCATACAAGGTGTGGTCAACAGTTTAGGACACTGACAGACACCATACAAGGTGTGGTCAACAGTTTAGGACACTGACAGACACCATACAAGGTGCAGGCCAGCAGTTTAGGACACTGACAGACACCATACAAGGTGTGGCCAGCAGTTTAGGACACTGACAGCCACCATACAAGGTGTGGCCAGCAGTTTAGGACACTGACAGACACCATACAAGGTGTGGCCAGCAGTTTAGGACACTGACAGCCACCATACAAGGTGTGGCCAGCAGTTTAGGACACTGACAGCCACCATACAAGGAGCAGGCCAGCAGTTTAGGACACTGACAGACACCATACAAGGAGCAGGCCAGCAGTTTAGGACACTGACAGCCACCATACAAGGTGCAGGCCAGCAGTTTAGGACACTGACAGCCACCATACAAGGAGCAGGCCAGCAGTTTAGGACACTGACAGCCACCATACAAGGAGGAGGCCAGCAGTTTAGGACACTGACAGACACCATACAAGGAGGAGGCCAGCAGTTTAGGACACTGACAGACGCCATACAAGGAGCGGGCCAGCAGTTTAGGACACTGACAGACACCATACAAGGAGCGGGCCAGCAGTTTAGGACACTGACAGCCACCATACAAGGTGCAGGCCAGCAGTTTAGGACACTGACAGACGCCATACAAGGAGGAGGCCAGCAGTTTAGGACACTGACATCTGTCTGACAGTAAGGACCGGCCGTTGACAGCCACATACTCACGTCTTGTCAACATCAGCTATACTCAGCTGCTTTAATTGTGTAGGTAATTACAGCCACTTCACCTGTCATCTGTCGTCTCACAATTGTTCTCATTATAACTGGCTTATGGTGTGGGGTCACAGCCTCATTATCCTTGATGATGAGTCATGTGGTGGTGGTGGTTGGTGGTGGTGGTGGTTGTTGGTGGTGCCTGGTTGATACCTGGTTGATATCTGGTTGATATCTGGTTGATACCTGGTTGATATCTGGTTGATGGGGTTTCAGGTTGATGGTGGTTCAGGTAGACTAACTGCTGGTCCAGGTAGACTAACTGCTGGTCCAGGTAGACTAACTGCTGGTCCTGGTAGACTAACTGATGGTCCAGGTAGACTAACTGCTGGTCCAGGTAGACTAACTGCTGGTCCAGGTAGACTAACTGCTGGTCCAGGTAGACTAACTGCTGGTCCAGGTAGACTAACTGCTGGTCCAGGTAGACTAACTGGTGGTCCAGGTAGACCAACCTAAGTAAGGTACTAACTCTTAATACAACTTGGGCTGGACGGTAGAGCGACGGTCTCGCTTCATGCAGGTCGGCGTTCAATCCCCGACCATCCACAAGTCGTTGAACACCATTCCTTTCCCTCCGTCCCATCCCAAATCCTCATATCCTGACCCCTTCCCAGTGCTATATAGTCGTAATGGCTTCCCGCTTTCCCCTAATAATTGCCTGATTTTGATAATTACTGACTTAGATGCTAACTGCTTTACACCCATTGTTAATGGGAAGGGAACTGTAGCTTCAACTACTGGTTGATGGGTAACCACTGAGTTGAGAATAGCTTGAGCGACCTCATCCATTTTGTGTGAATTTATACCTCAATAAATCTATTTCATAAGAAGATAAGAAGATAAGAACAAAGGTAACTGCAGAAGGCCTATTGGCCCATACGAGGCAGCTCCTATTCTATAACCACCCAATCCCACTCATATACTTGTCCAACCCGCGCTTGAAACAATCGAGGGACCCCACCTCCACCACGTTACGCGGCAATTGGTTCCACAAATCAACAACCCTGTTACTGAACCAGTATTTACCCAAGTCTTTCCTAAATCTAAACTTATCCAATTTATACCCATTGTTTCGTGTTCTGTCTTGTGTTGATATTTTTAATACCCTATTAATTTCAATTTCCCCGCTTCTAAATTTGCTGGTTTAAGATTTCCCTCTAACTACCAAATAGAAGAAATAGAACAGCGAACACACTAAACCTTATTTTCACATATAACTTTTAATAAACCAGTAAGATAACTATTACAACTACCTCCTACTCAGATCACCCCAGCACAAGATAAGAAGATAAGAACAAAGGTTATTAGGTTACGCAAGCAGCCTAATTGCTGGTCAGACAAGCACGGGTAACTGACTAGGGGGCCAGATTCACGAAGCAGTTACGCAAGCACTTACGAGTCTGGGGCCAGATTCACGAAGCAGTTACGAACCTGGGGCCAGATTCACGAAGTAGTTACGCAAGCACTTACGAACCTGGGGCCAGATTTACGAAGCAGTTACGCCAGCACTTACGAACCTGGGGCCAGATTCACGAACATATATATCCCCCCCCACACACACACCCACACCCACACCCACCCACACACACACACACACCCACACACCCCCCCACCCACACACACACCCACACCCACACACCCACACACACACACACACACACCCACACCCACACACACACACCCACACACACACACACACACACACACACACACACACACACACCCACACACACACCCACACACACACGCACACCCACACACACACACACACACACCCCCCCACACACACACACACACCCCCCCACCCACACACACACACACACACACACCCACACCCACACACACACACCCACACACACCCACACACACCCCCCCCCCACACACACACACACACACACACCCACACCCACACACACACACACACGCACACCCACACACACACACACACACACCCCCCCACACACACACACACACACCCACACCCACACACACACACACACGCACACCCACACACACACACACACACACACCCCCCCACACACACACACACACCCACACACAGTCAGCTAACAACGATCATTAGAGCCGAGTGAATGACACCATCTGGACCAGTGTTTTCATCGCTAGTCATTCATTAATCTCTTGTTTTGCTCTCGTCAATATCGTAGTCGGATGTGTGTGTTGGTTTTCGGTCTTGTGCTGGGGTTGAGGTTACATGGTTTCCTCTCCCTCTGTCGCTCTTGCCTGCTATCTATCTCTCTTGCCTGTCTCTCTTTCCCCAAGATCTGTCTCTCTTCACTAAGATCTGTCTCTTTTTCCCCAAGATCTGTCTCTCTTGGGGGTAAGGCTTTTCAAGGAGCCTTTTGCTGTTGGTCCCAGTGGTCGCTTCGGTGATTAAGACTGATGGTTGATCTTTCCTCCTTGGCTGTCTTCTGTTTTTCCTGACACTACTGAGCCACAGACCTGCATGTCTGGAGGGTGGGGTACTATCACGGGGAAGCACCAAGCCATTACGACTATATAGCACTGGGAAGGGGTCAGGATTTGGGATGGGACGGGGGGAAAGAATGGTGCTCAATCACTTGTTGGGACAGTTGGGGATTGAACGCCGACCTGCATGAAGTGAGACCGTCGCTCTACCGTCCAGCCCAAGTGGTTGGTGAGGTGAGATTGAGTGTAATTTGGGGTCATGGGCTATTTATAACAACATAAAAGTGAAGATAAATGCAGAAGGCCTATTGGCCCATTCCAGGCAGCCCCTATTTATAACCACCCAATCCCACTCATATACATGTCTAACCTACGCTTGAAACAATCAAGGGATCCTAGTTTTATTATGTTGCGCGATAATTGGTTCCACAAATCAACAACCCTGTTACCGAACCAGTATTTACCCAAGTCTTTCCTAAATCTAAACTTATCCAATTTATACCCATTGTTTCGTGTTCTGTCTTGTGTTGATACTTATAATACCCTATTAATATCCCCTTTGTTATGTCCATTCACCCACTTGTAAACCTCTATCATGTCACCCCTAACTCTTTGCCTTTCCAGTGAATGCAACTTAAGCTTTGTTAATCTTTCTTCATATGAAAGATTTCTAATTTGGGGAATTAACTTAGTCATCCTACGCTGGACACGTTCAAGTGAATTAATATCCATTCTATAATATGGCGACCAAAACTGAACTCCATAATCTAAATGGGGCCTAACTAGAGCAAGATATAGCTTAAGAACCACACCAGGTGTCTTGTTACTAACGCTTCGATTAATTAATCCCAGTGTCCTATTCGCCTTATTACGAACATTCATGCATTGTTTTTTGAGTTTTAAATTCTTACTAATCATAACTCCCAGATCCCTTTCGCAATCCGACTTCACAATCTCAACACCATCTAGCTCGTATCTTGTAACTCTATCATCATTACCTAACCTCAGAACTTTACATTTATCAGCATTAAACTACATCTGCCAATCCTTTGACCATTTCAAAACCATATCTAGATCGTCTTGAAGTGGCAAGATGCTTCTACTTGTAAGAAACGAGAATCTATCTGTATAATAATAAAGCCACGACCAAGAGATTGATTGATTGATAAAGATTAAGCCACCCAAGAGGTGGCACGGGCATGAATAACCCGTAAGTGGTACAATTTTTTTTTCTCTCAGTATCGACCAAGAGCTTTATTACAGCTTAATAAAGCTGGGAGACAGCTTAAGACCCCAGGGAGCACCTCCCCCCCCCTTCCCCCACACCTCCGTATTTGGGGGGGTCATTAGCGCCGCCCTAAAGATCTTATTAGGGTAATTAACACGTGGGTTCCAGTCTAAATGGTTGTTTCGTCGTTATCGTCTTGAACCACCTGGTTTGGGGGTCACCCTGGGGTCACCCTGCGGTCAGGGAGGACTTTGAGGTTATATTGAGATGATTTCGGGGCTTAGCGTCCCCGCGGCCCGGTCCTCGACCAGGCCTCTACCCCCCAGGAAGCAGCCCGTAGCAGCTGGCTAACTCCCAGGTACCTATTTTACTGCTAGGTTAACAGGGGGGAATCAGGGTGAAAGAAACTCTGCCCATTTGTTTTCGCCTCCACCGGGGATCGAACCCTGAACTATTGGACTACGAATACCGAGCGCTGTCCACCCAGCCGCCAGGACCCTAGTAACAGTAATGGGTCTTAAAATAATTCAGAGCAAATCATTAACGTTGACCAATACTTAATTTAGGTCGGCCGAGCGGACAGCACGCTGGACTCGTGATCCTGTGGTCCTGGGTTCGATCCCAGGCGCTGGCGAGAAACAATGGGCAGAGTTTCTTTCACCCTATGCCCCTGTTCACCTAGCAGTAAAATAGGTACCTGGGTGTTAGTCAGCTGTCACGGGCTGCTTCCTGGGGGGTGGAGGCCTGGTCGAGGACCGGGCCGCGGGGACACTAAAGCCCCGAAATCATCTACATAAGAACATAAGAACATAAGAACAAAGGTAACTGCAGAAGGCCTATTGGCCCATACGAGGCAGCTCCTATTCTATAACCACCCAATCCCACTCATATACTTGTCCAACCCGTGCTTGAAACAATCGAGGGACCCCACCTCCACAATGTTACGCGGCAATTGGTTCCACAAATCAACAACCCTGTTACTGAACCAGTATTTACCCAAGTCTTTCCTAAATCTAAACTTATCCAATTTATATCCATTGTTTCGTGTTCTGTCCTGTGTTGATACTTTTAATACCCTATTAATATCCCCCCGGTTATGTCCATTCATCCACTTGTAAACCTCTATCATGTCACCCCTAACTCTTCGCCTTTCCAGTGAATGCAACTTAAGCTTTGTTAATCTTTCTTCATATGAAAGATTTCTAATTTGGGGAATTAACTTAGTCATCCTACGCTGGACACGTTCAAGTGAATTTATATCCATTCTATAATATGGCGACCAAAACTGAACTGCATAATCTAAATGGGGCCTAACTAGAGCAAGATATAGCTTGAGAACCACACCAGGTGTCTTGTTACTAACGCTGCGATTAATAAATCCAAGTGTCCGATTTGCCTTATTACGAACATTTATGCATTGATCCTTTTGTTTTAAATTCTTACTAATCATAACTCCCAGATCCCTTTCGCAATCCGACTTCGCAATCACAACACCATCTAAGAACATAACATAAGAACAAAGGTAACTGCAGAAGGCCTATTGGCCCATACGAGGCAGCTCCTATTCTATAACCACCCAATCCCACTCATATACTTGTCCAACCCGTGCTTGAAACAATCGAGGGACCCCACCTCCACAATGTTACGCGGCAATTGGTTCCACAAATCAACAACCCTGTTACTGAACCAGTATTTACCCAAGTCTTTCCTAAATCTAAACTTATCCAATTTATATCCATTGTTTCGTGTTCTGTCCTGTGTTGATACTTTTAATACCCTATTAATATCCCCCCGGTTATGTCCATTCATCCACTTGTAAACCTCTATCATGTCACCCCTAACTCTTCGCCTTTCCAGTGAATGCAACTTAAGCTTTGTTAATCTTTCTTCATATGAAAGATTTCTAATTTGGGGAATTAACTTAGTCATCCTACGCTGGACACGTTCAAGTGAATTTATATCCATTCTATAATATGGCGACCAAAACTGAACTGCATAATCTAAATGGGGCCTAACTAGAGCAAGATATAGCTTGAGAACCACACCAGGTGTCTTGTTACTAACGCTGCGATTAATAAATCCAAGTGTCCGATTTGCCTTATTACGAACATTTATGCATTGATCCTTTTGTTTTAAATTCTTACTAATCATAACTCCCAGATCCCTTTCGCAATCCGACTTCGCAATCACAACACCATCTAGCTCGTATCTTGTAACTCTATCATCATTACCTAACCTCAGAACTTTACATTTATCAGCATTAAACTGCATCTGCCAATCCTTTGACCATTTCAAAACCCTATCTAGATCAACTTGAAGTGATAGTGAGTCCTCCTCCGAATTAATTTCCCTACCGATTTTCGTATCATCGGCAAATTTGCAAATGTTGCTACTCAAACCTGAATCTAAATCATTTATATATATTATAAACAACAGAGGTCCCAGGACAGAGCCTTGAGGCACTCCACTTACAACATTTTCCCACTCTGACTTGATTCCATTTATACTAACTCTCTGTTTCCTTTGGTATAGCCATGCCCTAATCCAGCTTAATATAGCACCCCCAATACCATGAGACTCTATTTTTTTAATCAGTCTTTCATGTGGCACTGTATCAAAAGCTTTGCTAAAGTCAAGGTAAACAACATCGCAATCCTTACCACTATCAACTGCCTCAACAATGCTAGAATAAAAAGATAACAAATTTGTTAAACATGAACGGCCATTTATAAAACCATGTTGCGACTCAATTATTAATTTATGTTTTTCAAGATGAAGACGAATTTTCTTTGCTATTATAGATTCGAGTAACTTTCCCACAATAGACGTTAGGCTAATTGGTCGATAGTTAGACGCAAGTGATCTATCTCCTTTCTTAAAAACTGGTATCACATTAGCAACTTTCCAAAACTCTGGCACTCTGCCTGACTCTATTGATTTATTAAATATGGTAGACAGTGGCTCGGAAAGCTCCTCTTTGCATTCTTTAAGCACCCTGGCAAACACTTCATCCGGCCCTGGGGATTTGTTTGGTTTGAGTTTTACTATTTGTTTAAGAACATCCTCCCTGGTAACTGCTAAACTCGTCAACCTGTCCTCGTCCCCACCCACATAGACTTGTTCGGCTGAAGGCATATTGTTAAGTTCCTCTTTAGTAAATACAGATACAAAATATTTATTAAAAATACTACTCATCTCTTCATCACTATCTGTTATTTGACCTGTCTCAGTTTTTAATGGACCTATCCTTTCCCTAGTCTTAGTACGATATAACTGAAAAAACCCTTTAGGATTTGTCTTTGCTTGCCCTGCTATGCGAACTTCATAGTTTCTTTTTGCTTTCCTTATCTCTTTTTTAACATTTCTAACCAGTTGTACGAATTCCTGTTCTAAAGTGACCTCCCCATTTTTAATCCTTTTGTACCAAGCTCTCTTTTTACCTATAAGGTTCTTCAAATTCTTTGTTATCCACTTTGGGTCATTAGTATACGATCTATTCAATTTGTATGGTATACTACGTTCCTGTGCTTTGTTTAGAATATTCTTAAATAAGTTATATATTGAATCCACATCGAAATCCCCATTTAAGTCACCTATCGCTGGGTTCATGTCTCGCTCCAAGACCGGCCCACACCCCATACCCAAGCCTTTCCAATCAATTTGACCCAAAAAAATTCTTAGGCTATTAAAATCAGCTTTTCGAAAATCTGGCACTTTAACAGAATTTTCTCCTACTGGTCTATTCCATTCTATGCTAAATCTGATTTCTTTGTGATCACTGCTCCCTAGCTCACTCCCTATTTCGATGTCATTAATTTGCGTTTCCCTGTTAGTTAACACTAAATCTAAAATATTATTTTCCCGTGTTGGTTCCTTAATGTGTTGCGTAAGAAAGCAATCGTCAATTAATTCTAGAAAATCTTCTGCTTCACTATTCCCTGTTTTGTTCAACCAGTTTATTCCGCTAAAATTAAAGTCACCCATGACATAAATACTGTTAGATCTAGATGCTCTAGATATTTCATCCCATAGATGCTTTGCTTCCATTCTGTCTAAATTTGGTGGCCTATATATTACTCCTATTATAATATTATTAGCTTTTTCGTTTAATTCAATCCAAATAGTTTCTGTGTGTGGCTCTGTTTTGATTCCCTCTTTGAGACTACATTTCAAATTGTCCCTAACATATATGGCTACTCCACCTCCTCGTCTAATATATCTATCTGTGTGAAATAGTTTAAATCCATATATTTGATATTCAGCTAATAGTTCTCTATTTTCTACATTCATCCACGTTTCGGTAAGTGCAATAATATCTATTTTTTCTGTGCAGACAAGAGCATTTAATTCGTTAATTTTATTTCTTAGACTTCTACTGTTAGTGTAATATACCCTAAGTGAATTGTTATTTTGCGGACCTTCTCTTTCCCTGATCGTTTTGCCAATTCCTTTCTCCCACAAACACATACTTTTATTACCTCCTTCCTCCAAATCAATTCCCATACCTCTATCTACTAACAGTTTAAACCCAAACAAACACCTCTAACCACTTCTTCTAGCGAGTTCGCAACAGCAACAACCCCAGCTCTCGATAGATGCACCCCATCACGAGCATACATTTCATTTCTTCCATAGAAGTGTTCCCAGTTGTCTATGAAAGATATTGCATTTGATTTGCAATATCTTTCCAGCCGGCAATTGACACCAAGTGTCCTCGATATCCATTCATTTCCCACTCCCTTTCTTGGAAGAATGCCACATATGATCGGGATTCCTCCCTTGCTCCTAACTAACTCTATGGCTGTTTTATACCTCTGAATCAGTTCCTCACTCCTGACTCGACCAACATCATTTCCTCCCACGCTAATGCAAATAATGGGATTGTTCCCATTACCAGCCATAATATCATTCATGTTGTTTATAATATCACCAATGCCAGCTCCGGGATAGCAAACCCTTAACCTGTTCCCCCTATCTCTAGCACAAAACGTTCTATCCAAATACCTTATCTGGGAATCTCCCACAACTAATGTTTGCTTAGGTACTTCCTTTACTTTCTGAGGGGCCTGCGCTTCCTTTCTCTTCGTTGCTTTCCCTTTTGCGCGATCCACAGTCTCTCCACAGCACTCGTCCTCCAAAACGTCAAATGAATTTGAAGTTGCTATGGCGTTTGAAGGCGGCTTTATCAAAGTCTTCTTAAGGCCCCTGTCTTTCGCAACTCTCCAAGACGAGGTCCCTTTACCGCTGGTCTCCTCCTTCGTTACTTCTCGTTGTTCTTTAAGCTGACGCACCTCCTCCCGCAGAGAGTCCAACTCTGTCCTCAGGGCTCCCACTAGAGTCACCAGGTCCTTCACTACAACTTCCATATTGCTATGATAATATAACAACAACACATCTCAAGATAACCTCTCAAGATCACACGTCTCTCAGACTTTGTAACTTACAGGAGTACAGCGACCTCGTTACTGTGAACCCTGGTGACCAAACACCAATAGTTACGACAGGTGGAGGTCACCTTGAGGTGCTTCCGGGGCTTAGTGTCCCCGCGGCCCGGTTGTCGACCAGGCCTCCTGGTTGCTGGACTGATCAACCAGGCTGTTAGACGCGGCTGCTCGCAGCCTGACGTATGAGTCACAGCCTGGTTGATCAGGTATGGAGGTTAAAGGTTACAGTATGAACGATGGTCATTAGCGAGTATAGATAGTTAACGGTCGGTTACATAGGCGGCCGGGTAGGTTACAGACCCCGGGACCGTTACAGGACAACCATCTGTAACAACGCCTCTGTAACTACCCCCTGTAACAACCCTTCTGTAATTACCGTACCCCTCCTGTGACAACCTGTAACAACTCCTTATAATTACCTTCTTATAACACCCTCCTGTAAGACCTCACTGTAACAGCCCCTGTAATACCCCCCCCCCTCCCTTGTAACTGTAAATACATCAGAGCTGTATTAGGGATCCTTAATGATCTAATGCCCCAGCCGTGTATGGAAGTATGCCTTCTGTATGGCCAGGAAAGGGAAGTATGCCTTCTGTATAAAAGAATTAAGATCGTATGCCTACTGTATGGAAGAATTAAGATCGTATGCCTACTGTATGGAAGAATTAAGATCGTATGCCTACTGTATGGAAGAATTAAGATCGTATGCCTACTGTATGGAAGAATTAAGATCGTATGCCTACTGTATGGAAGAATTAAGATCGTATGCCTACTGTATGGAAGAATTAAGATCGTATGCCTACTGTATGGAAGAATTAAGATCGTATGCCTACTGTATGGAAGAATTAAGATCGTATGCCTACTGTATGGAGATAGAAAAAACGTATGCCTACTGTATTGCAGTAGTAACAGCGTATGCCTACTGTATTGCAGTAGTAACAACGTATGCCTACTGTATTGCAGTAGTAACAACGTATGCCTACTGTATTGCAGTAGTAACAGCGTATGCCTACTGTATTGCAGTAGTAACAACGTATGCCTACTGTATTGCAGTAGTAACAGCGTATGCCTACTGTATTGCAGTAGTAACAACGTATGCCTACTGTATTGCAGTAGTAACAGCGTATGCCTACTGTATTGCAGTAGTAACAGCGTATGCCTACTGTATTGCAGTAGTAACAACGTATGCCTACTGTATTGCAGTAGCAACAACGTATGCCTACTGTATTGCAGTAGTAACAACGTATGCCTACTGTATGGCAACATAATGTATGCCGCCTGCGCGGATACATAACAGTATTTGAATCGTGTCCAAATTCCGCGCCAAAATTTGAAAATAAATTTAAATTTAAAAATTTAAACGCAGGTGAGACCGTTAAAAACCCGCCCGTCCAGAACTTTCCACTTACATGAGGCTATTGTTAACTAAACCGCTTGTTCCATATTACAATACACATATATACATACGCTTGTATATTACAATACACATATATACATACGCTTGTATATTACAATACACATATATACATACGCTTGTATATCACAATACACATATATACATACGCTTGTATATTACAATACACATATATACATACGCTTGTATATTACAATACACATATATACATACGGTTGTTTCGTGTTTGTCAATTGCATCGTTGGACACTTCGGCGGCTCCGACTGTTTCAGGTGATTCTCTGGTTTGAGATTTGAAAATGTTTGAATTTCCTTTATAACGACATTAGCGGTTGCTGATGAGATTTTTGGCTCATATGAATACATGTTTATGTATGGAAAAGGGAAATGATGAGTAAGAGATGGGTAATAAGATGAATAATACGATGAATAAGATAAATAAGATGTGTAATACGATAAATACGATGAGTAATACGATAAATAAGATGAGTAATAAGGTAAATAAGATGAGTAATGCAATAAATAAGATGAGTAATACGATAAATAAGATGAGTAATACGATAAATAAGATGAGTAATAAGATAAATGAGTAATAAGATAAATAAGATGAAAAAGATGAGTAATAAGATAAATAAGATGAGTAATAAGATAAATAATATGAGTAATAAGATAAATAATATGAGTAATACGATAAATAAGATGAGTAAAAAGATAAATAAGATGAGTAATAAGATAAATAATATGAGTAATAAGATAAATAATATGAGTAATACGATAAATAAGATGAGTAAAAAGATAAATAAGACGAGTAATAAGATAAATAAGATGAGTAAAAAGATAAATAAGACGAGTAATAAGATAAATAAGATGAGTAATACGATAAATAAGATGAGTAAGAAACAAACCGCTTATTTCCACCCACCAAATAAGCGAGTTATAAACTACTTTTGTCAACATTAATTACCAGAAACAACTGCCCGATTTTCAGGTTAAAAAAAAAGATTAAATTCATAAAAAGTTGTTAAAGATTCGTTACCTGGAACAAAGTTCAAAGCAGCACGGTCTATGGTGATCCCGTAATACGCATAAAACGATTATATTCGTTGAATATATTGAGACAAACTCTCCACACTTTGTACAATGTTTACCACCCTAAACTCCCGCCAGGATGGTGCTTGCTAACGATCACTGGGGAGCAATTAGCTCCCCGAGGTCGTAAACTCCAGCACTAAATGGTCGTAGCTGTCAGGCTTCTTACCAGTCATATCCAGTACCAATAACCAAGGGGCCAGATTCACGAAGTAGTTACGCAAGCACTTACGTACCTGGGGACAGATTCACGAAGCAGTTACGCAAGCACTTACGAACCTGGGGGACATATTCACGAAGTAGTTACGCAAGCACTTACGAACCTGGGGCCAGATTGATGAGGCAGTTACGCAAGCACTTACGAACCTGGGGCCAGATTGACGAGGTAGTTACGCAAGCACTTACGAACCTGGGGCCAGATTGACGAAGCAGTTACGCAAGCACTTACGAACCTGGGGCCAGATTCACGAAGCAGTTACGCAAGCACCTACGAACCTGTCCATCTTTTCTCAATCTTTGGCGGCTTTGTTTACAATTATTAAACAGTTAATGAGCTCCGAAGCACCAGGAGGCTGTTTATAACAATAACAACAGTTGATTGGCAAGTTTTCATGCTTGTAAACTGTTTAATAAATGTAACCAAAGCCGTCAAAGATTGAGGAAAGATGTACACGTTCGTAAGTGCTTGCGTAACTGCTTCGTGAATCTGGCCCCAGGTTCGTAAGTACTTGCGTAACTGCTTCGTGAATCTGGCCCCAGGTTCGTAAGTACTTGCGTAACTGCTTCGTGAATCTGGCCCCAGGTTCGTAAGTGCTTGCATAACGGCTTCGTGAATCTGGCCCAAGGTTCGTAAGTGCTTGCGTAACTGCTTCGTGAATCTGTCCCCAGGTTCGTAAGTGCTTGCGTAACTGCTTCGTGAATCTGTCCCCAGGTTTGTAAGTGCTTACGTAACGGCTTCGTGAATCTGGCCCCAGGATCATAAAATGCTCAAGAGGCCGCTGTCTTGAGAAGAGGCGCAGTTGAAGGGTTTTGTATCTCTTAGCGTGGGTCTATCTCCTATTAAGTCGATTATCTCCTCCCTTGACTTAAGACAGCGTCTGGGATGCTCTCGGACGTAGGTTCGAATCCTCGTCACGGCCCTTGTGGATTTGTTCCTTTGTTAAGTGTCTGGGAACTACAATATTACCCTTGCCACCTTTGTGTCTAATGTCTTCGTTAAATAAATGACTAGTGTAAGTACTGGGTAGAAGTGGATGTGGTTAAGTACTGAGGGAACAAGCGAGGTATTGTTAAACTTCTGAGAACACATAGTACATTAGATATCTTGGACAGATCAACTGTTTCAACCACACTTGCCTTAAACGGTGAGGTCTCCAGGCGTCTCCTGGGGTCTTGGCCTCCTCTGCCTTGGCCTCCTGGGGTCTTGGCTTCCTGGTTTTACATGGAGAACGGTGAGGTCTCCAGGCGTCTCCTGGGGTCTTGGCCTCCTCTGCCTTGGCCTCCTGCTGCCTTGGCCTCCTGGTTTTACATGGAGAACGGTGAGGTCTCCAGGCGTCTCCTGGGGTCTTGGCCTCCTCTGCCTTGGCCTCCTGCTGCCTTGGCTTCCTGGTTTTACATGGAGAACGGTGAGGTCTCCAGGCCGTAATTCTTGGCCTCCTAGACTCACACAGCGGATAGTGTGGTCTCCTACTGCACTTGGCCTCCTAGTGAACTACAATCAACATTTTCCACACGACTGTAAATTGCTCAAACATTATTATCGGCGGCTCCTATATTTTTCTCACTAATTTAAAACCTCTTTATCATTTTCTATTTAGACAATTCTATTTTATCACTTTAGACAACAAACATCAGATAATTATCTCTTTAAAACGCACGAGCTAGCAATACTCTTATATCAAATTATATAAACTGTCTGAAGTTAATTAAGCATTTCAAGAGAAAGATTTATGTGATTTCGAACTTCTATACTCAACTAATTCCCGTAAATGTTGAGTCTGGCAATGATTGTTTACAAAGAGAGATGATTTGTTGTGAGAGGCGAGACTCACATGGCCGAGGGGCCAGAGGAGGCAGCGACGGTCCTCACCCTCCCACTGTCCAAACAACACTGAAGGTCCACGGCGCCAGGGGAGACCCACCCCCCTGCTCTTTGGCTACTTCCTCCACCACCACCACTGTACTTCCTCCACCTACATCCTCCACCACTACTAGCACTCCCTACACCTACATCCTCCACCACTACTAGCACTCCCTCCACCTACAACCACTCGACTACAAAAATCCCCACTCGAAAACGCACCAAAAATCCACTTTGAAAAGTAATCCGGCAACATTAACAACGGCCACCACTTAAACGACCTCGTTAACCATCGAACTGTAACCCACAAGAGCGATATCAGCGGAACTTGGAGCACCAAATGAGTGACATCCCTCATGGCTCGACGCGCCTCATAACTGGAGTAGTGAGGAAGTGAGAAATATAGCCTAAAAACTCATTTCTCAGCTTCAGGATCAAGTATGATTTTGGACCAGCAGCTGAATCATGGAGCCCAGGAGCTGATACCTGATTCTCCAGAGAAAGGATAATCAAATATATAAGAACTGATACCGGACGACCCAGCAAATTCTCTGTGTTCACCTAGTTGTGTTTGCGGGGGTTGAGCTTTGCTCTTTCGGCCCGCCTCTCAACTGTCAATCAACTGTTTACTAACTACTTTTTTTTTCCTCCACACCCCCCCCCCCCAGGAAGCAGCCCGTGACAGCTGACTAACTCCAAGGTACCTATTTGCTGCTAGGTAACAGGGGGCATTCAGGGTGAAAGAAACTTTGCCCATTTGTTTCTGCCTGGTGCGGGAATCGAACCCGCGCCACAGAATTACGAGTCCTGTGCGCTATCCACCAGCCTACCAGGCCCCAGGCTCTGTGTGTGTATGAGGATGGAATCTCCAACAAAGTATGTGAACTGAAGGTTTAAGAGATAACGAAGCTGAAACCTGCAAAAATAGGTCTGGTGGAGATAAGAAGAACTTCTTCTTCTTCTTATCTTCGCCAGTGGTGGTGAGGACTGGTTAGGTTAGGGTGTGGGGCAGGCATCACCTCATTATATATCAGGGTGTGGGGCAGGCATCACGTCATTATATATCAGGGTGTGGGGCAGGCATCACGTCATTATATATCAGGATGTGGGGCAGGCATCACCTCATTATATATCAGGGTGTGGGGCAGGCATCACCTCATTATATATCAGGGTGTGGGGCAGGCATCACGTCATTATATATCAGGGTGTGGGGCAGGCATCACGTCATTATATATCAGGGTGTGGGGCAGGCATCACCTCATTATATATCAGGGTGTGGGGCAGGCATCACGTCATTATATATCAGGGTGTGGGGCAGGCATCACGTCATTATATATCAGGGTGTGGGGCAGGCATCACCTCATTATATATCAGGGTGTGGGGCAGGCATCACGTCATTATATATCAGGATGTGGGGCAGGCATCACGTCATTATATATCAGGATGTGGGGCAGGCATCACGTCATTATATATCAGGGTGTAACAACATAATTAGGTATGTTGACGCTCATACTGTGGCATACTGAATAAGTCAGCATACTATGCTTTACTATGACATATAATCACGGTAATACAATGACGATAATATAATGACGGTAATACAATGACGGCAGTGTATTGACGGAAAATAATATGGTGTTTAACGAAGATAAGTTCCAGCTCATGCGCTACGGGAAAAAAAGACAATATCAAAACGAGACCACGAACAAAGCGGCCAAATCATAACATAGAACAAAAAAAAAGACTTGGTAGTGAACATGTCGGAAGACTTCACCTCTAAAGAACACTATAAAGTAGCCATCACGACTGTTCGAATATGAGAGGTTGATAACAAGAACCTTTCACACTAGAGATGCCAACCAATGATGATACTTTTCAAGACACTATGTGTATTCTAGGGTTCAATGTTCTTGCACACTAACAGCCCAATTTAAAGCTGGAGAAATTGCTGACTCGGAGAGCGCGCAGAGATCCTTTACTGCTAGAATCCACTCAGTAAAACATCTAAATTATTGAGACTGCTTAAAATGCCTAAATCTGTATTCTCTTGAGCGCAGGCGGGAGAGATACATAATAATTTACACGTGGAAGATATTAGAGGGGCTGGTCCCAAACCTGCACACAGAAATAACACCACATGAGACCAGAAGACATGGCAGGATGTGCAGAATATCCCCCGTTGAAGAGCAGAGGTGCAACAGGTACTCTGAGAGAGAACTCTATCAACATCAGAGGCCCGAGACTGTTCAACACGCTTCCACTACACATAAGGGACATAACTGGCCGACCCCTCACAGTGTTCAAGAGAGAACTATCAACATCAGAGGTCCGAGACTGTTCAACACGCTTCCACTACACATAAGGGACATAACTGGCCGACCCCTCACAGTGTTCAAGAGAGAACTATCAACATCAGAGGCCCGAGACTGTTCAACACGCTTCCACTATACATAAGGGGCATAACTGGCCGACCCCTCACAGTGTTCAAGAGAGAACTATCAACATCAGAGGCCCGAGACTGTTCAACACGCTTCCACTACACATAAGGGACATAACTGGCCGACCCCTCACAGTGTTCAAGAGAGAACTATCAACATCAGAGGCCCGAGACTGTTCAACACGCTTCCACTACACATAAGGGGCATAACTGGCCGACCCCTCACAGTGTTCAAGAGAGAACTATCAACATCAGAGGCCCGAGACTGTTCAACACGCTTCCACTACACATAAGGGACATAACTGGCAGACCCCTCACAGTGTTCAAGAGAGAACTATCAACATCAGAGGCCCGAGACTGTTCAACACGCTTCCACTACACATAAGGGACATAACTGGCAGACCCCTCACAGTGTTCAAGAGAGAACTCTATCAACATCAGAGGCCCGAGACTGTTCAACACGCTTCCACTACACATAAGGGGCATAACTGGCCGACCCCTCACAGTGTTCAAGAGAGAACTATCAACATCAGAGGCCCGAGACTGTTCAACACGCTTCCACTACACATAAGGGGCATAACTGGCCGACCCCTCACAGTGTTCAAGAGAGAACTATCAACATCAGAGGCCCGAGACTGTTCAACACGCTTCCACTACACATAAGTGACATAACTGGCCGACCCCTCACAGTGTTCAAGAGAGAACTATCAACATCAGAGGCCCGAGACTGTTCAACACGCTTCCACTACACATAAGTGACATAACTGGCCGACCCCTCACAGTGTTCAAGAGAGAACTATCAACATCAGAGGCCCGAGACTGTTCAACACGCTTCCACTACACATAAGTGACATAACTGGCCGACCCCTCACAGTGTTCAAGAGAGAACTATCAACATCAGAGGCCCGAGACTGTTCAACACGCTTCCACTATACATAAGGGGCATAACTGGTCGACCCCTCACAGTGTTCAAGAGAGAACTATCAACATCAGAGGCCCGAGACTGTTCAACACGCTTCCACTACACATAAGGGACATGTTGTGCTCTGTGCTCTCTTGTGTTCTGTGCTCTCTTGTTGTGTTCTGGTACCACTAGAGGAGTTTAAGATGACCATTAGAGAGGTAAGTAAGCATTTCCATGAACTTTAAGTTGAAAAGGCCCAGACGATATATTACCATGGATACCAAAAGAAGGAACCGAAACACTGTGTCTACCACTCTCAATGGTGCATAACAAGTCACTGGAAACAGGAGAACTGCCAAGAATTTGGAAAACGGCTAATGTAGTCCTCATATACAAGGAAGACAGACAGGAAGCACTGAACTACAGACCTCTGCCCCTTACTTCCAATATCACGCAAGGTGTCGGAGAAGATTGTGAGAAAAAGTCTAGCAGAATATCTTGAGAGAGAGGAATTTTGTCACCCTTCCCCCCCCCCCCCAGCAGAGACACAGGGATGGCAAGGCTTAACAGAATTCTATGACCAGGCGACAAATTTTAGGCAAAAAAGAGAAGGGTGGGAAGATTGCATATTCATGGACTGCCGGAAAGCCTTCGACACAGTACCTCTTAGTGCATAAGTTGGAGATACAGGCAAGCAGTAAGAGTTATTACACTGACGATAACACACTGACGATAACACACTGACGATAACACACTAACGATAACACACTGACGATAACACACTAACGATAACACACTGACGATAACACACTGACGATAACACACTAACGATAACACACTGACGATAACACACTGACGATAACACACTGACGATAACACTGACGATAACACACTGACGATAACACACTGACGATAACACACTGACGATAACACACTGACGATAACACACTAACGATAACACACTGACGATAACACACTGACGATAACACACTGACGATAACACACTGACGATAACACACTGACGAAAACACACTAACGATAACACACTGACGATAACACACTGACGATAACACACTGACGATAACACACTGACGATAACACAGTGACGATAACACAGTGACGATAACACAGTGACGATAACACAGTGACGATAACACACTGACGATAACACACTGACGATAACACACTGACGATAACACACTGACGATAACACACTAACGATAACACTGACGATAACACACTGACGATAACACACTGATGATAACACACTGACGATAACACAGTGACGATAACACACTGACGATAACACACTGACGATAATACACTGACGATAACACACTGACGATAACACACTGACGATAACACACTGACGATAACACAGTGACGATAACACAGTGACGGTAACACACTGACGATAACACACTGACGATAACACACTGACGATAATACAGTGACGATAACACAGTTTGCACATATACCACATATGTCAGGCCAATCCTGGAGTATGCAGCTCCAGCATGGAGTCCATATCTAGTCAAGGATAAGACTAAACTGGAAAAGGTTCAAAGGTTTGCCACCAGACTAGTACCCGAGCTGAGAGGTATGAGCTACGAGGAGAGACTACGGGAATTAAACCTCACTTCGCTGGAAGACAGAAGAGTTAGGGGGGACATGATCACCACATTCAAGATTCTGAAGGGGATTGATAGGGTAGATAAAGACAGTCTATTTAACACAAGGGGAACACGCACAAGGGGACACAGGTGGAAACTGAGTGCCCAAATGAGCCACAGAGATATTAGAAAGAACTTTTTTAGTGTCAGAGTGGTTGACAAATGGAATGCATTAGGGGGTGATGTGGTGGAGGCTGACTCCATACACAGTTTCAAGTGTAGATATGACAGAGCCCGATAGGCTCATGAATCTGTACACCTGTTGATTGACGGTTGAGAGGCGGGACCAAAGAGCCAGAGCTCAACCCCCGCAAACACAACTAGGTGAGTACAGTGACGATAACACACTGACGATAACACAGTGACGGTAACACACTGACGATAACACACTGACGATAACACACTGACGATAACACACTGACGATAACACAGTGACGGTAACACACTGACGATAACACACTGACGATAACACACTGACGATAACACAGTGACGATAACACACTGACGATAACACAGTGACGGTAACACACTGACGATAACACAGTGACGATAACACAGTGACGATAACACACTGACGATAACACAATGACAACAGGGAAGATCTTGGTCATACTTCACGGTGGTGACGTGAACCTCTAATGATGCAATTTATATTTTAAATTGAACTTTGTACTATCGAGTGAAAGTTAATATTAAAATGGGAGTTAAGGGTTGTAGCACGTGAGAGAGAGAGAGAGAGAGAGAGAGAGAGAGAGAGAGAGAGAGAGAGAGAGAGAGAGAGAGAGAGAGAGAGAGAGAGAGAGAGAGAGAGAGAGACAGACAGAGAGAGAGAGACAGAGAGAGACAGAGAGAGAGAGAGAGAGAGAGAGAGAGAGAGAGAGAGAGAGAGAGAGAGAGAGAGAGAGAGAGAGAGAGAGAGAGAGAGAGAGAGAGAGAGAGAGAGACAGAGAGAGAGAGACAGAGAGAGAGAGAGAGAGAGAGAGAGAGAGAGAGAGAGAGAGAGAGAGAGAGAGAGACAGAGAGAGAGAGAGAGAGAGAGAGAGACAGAGAGAGAGAGATAAAGAGAGAGAGAGAGATAGAGAGAGAAAGAGAGAGAGAGAGAGAGAGAGAGAGAGAGAGAGAGAGAGAGAGAGAGAGAGAGAGAGAGAGAGAGAGAGACAGACAGACAGACAGATCCTAAACATCCCCACCAACATTAAACCCCACCAACTACCAACACGTTCAACAATCAACGACTCAAGCCCATATCCGTGGCCGAATTATTACTCGCATTAACAGATTAATCAGCTCCCATTACTCACCTCCCCCCCCCACTACCCCCCATTACTCACCCCCCCCCCCCACTACCCCCCATACTCACCGGTGGTCTCGTGAGTAACCCTCATCCCATGTGGAGCCGACCACTCACCCAGGTAGTAAATAATCCCCCATGCTAATTAACAGGTAAACCCCTCCTCCCCCCCCCCCCCTCCCACTTAACGGATTCGCTTACAAGGTCGACAATCTTGGCTCTTGGCTTGGACACGCCGCCCATCAGGGTGGGCGTGTTTACATGGGAGACCCGCCCATGTCTGTGGGGGTGAAATAGGTGTCTACAGGAGCTAAGTTGATGTGTGTGTTGATAGGAGTAGCTGTTATACCGGAGCGTGTACAAGAGTTTTACATTCTTGTAAAGCCACTATTACGCGTAGCGTTTCGGGCAAGGTCCTTAACCCTAATTTCCCCGGAATACGACCCCGCCGAATCGTTTAACAACCAGGTACCCATTCACTGCTGGGTGAACAGAGGCAACAGTTAAGGATTGGCGCCCGGTCAATCCTCCCCGGCCAGGATTCGAACCCAAGGCAAGGCGCTTGCGAAACGCCAGGCGAGTGTCTTACCACTGCGCCACGGAGGCTGCTAACTCCTTAACTGTGTAACTCCTTATAGTCTCCTGAGATGGTGGGACGCCTACTGACTAGTGTATATATAGGATAGATGTAGTGTATATAGGAGGGTGTAGTGTATATGGGACCATAGAGTGAATGTTGACCTATACTGCTGGAGGGACGGGCCGGGGGAATTAGTGGGGGTAGGAAGAGACCTCTTCAACGGGGCCCTTGTAACGGAAGACTGGGGGTGTTGGGGGTTTGGTGGGGGTGTGTTGGGGTGTGTTGGGGGGTGGGGGACGCAGGGACAGAGAGAGGGAGACAACTAGAGGGCGGCTATGGTTGGTGGTGGTGGTGGGGGGGAAGCTCTAATCACCGACCCCTTCCTCTGTACCCCGCTAGCTCCAGCGGTCTCTGGTTGTGTTCCGCGGTCTCTGGTTGTGTTCCGCGGTCTCTGGTTGTGTTTCGCGGTCTCTGGTTGTGTTTCGCGGTCTCTGGTTGTGTTCCGCGGTCTCTGGTTGTGTTCCGCGGTCTCTGGTTGTGTTCCGCGGTCTCTGGTTGTGTTCCGCGGTCTCTGGTTGTGTTCCGCGGTCTCTGGTTGTGTTTCGCGGTCTCTGGTTGTGTTTCGCGGTCTCTGGTTGTGTTCCGCGGTCTCTGGTTGTGTTCCGCGGTCTCTGGTTGTGTTCCGCGGTCTCTGGTTGTGTTCCGCGGTCTCTGGTTGTGTTTCGCGGTCTCTGGTTGTGTTCCGCGGTCTCTGGTTGTGTTCCGCGGTCTCTGGTTGTGTTCCGCGGTCTCTGGTTGTGTTTCGCGGTCTCTGGTTGTGTTTCGCGGTCTCTGGTTGTGTTCCGCGGTTTCTGGTTGTGTTTCGCGGTCTCTGGTTGTGTTTCGCGGTCTCTGGTTGTGTTTCGCGGTCTCTGGTTGTGTTCCGCGGTCTCTGGTTGTGTTTCGCGGTCTCTGGTTATGTTCCGCGGTCTCTGGTTGTGTTCCGCGGTCTCTGGTTGTGTTCCGCGGTCTCTGGTTGTGTTCCACGGTCTCTGGTTGTGTTCCGCGGTCTCTGGTTGTGTTCCGCGGTCTCTGGTTGTGTTCCGCGGTCTCTGGTTGTGTTCCGCGGTCTCTGGTTGTTCCGCGGTCTCTGGTTGTTCCGCGGTCTCTGGTTGTGTTCCGCGGTCCCTGGTTGTGTTCCGCGGTCCCTGGTTGTGTTCCGCGGTCTCTGGTTGTGTTCCGCGGTCTCTGGTTGTGTTCCGCGGTCTCTGGCTGTGTTCCGCGGTCTCTGGTTGTGTTCCGTGGTCTCTGGTTGTGTTCCGCGGTCTCTGGTTGTGTTCCGCGGTCTCTGGTTGTGTTCCGCGGTCTCTGGTTGTGTTCCGCGGTCTCTGGTTGTGTTCCGCGGTCTCTGGCTGTGTTCCGCGGTCTCTGGTTGTGTTCCACGGTCTCTGGTTGTGTTCCACGGTCTCTGGTTGTGTTCCGCGGTCTCTGGTTGTGTTTCGCGGTCTCTGGTTGTGTTTCGCGGTCTCTGGTTGTGTTCCGCGGTCTCTGGTTGTGTTCCGCGGTCTCTGGTTGTGTTCCGCGGTCTCTGGTTGTGTTTCGCGGTCTCTGGTTGTGTTTCGCGGTCTCTGGTTGTGTTCCGCGGTCTCTGGTTGTGTTCCGCGGTCTCTGGTTGTGTTTCGCGGTCTCTGGTTGTGTTCCGCGGTCTCTGGTTGTGTTCCGCGGTCTCTGGTTGTGTTCCGCGGTCTCTGGTTGTGTTTCGCGGTCTCTGGTTGTGTTCCGCGGTTTCTGGTTGTGTTTCGCGGTCTCTGGTTGTGTTTCGCGGTCTCTGGTTGTGTTTCGCGGTCTCTGGTTGTGTTCCGCGGTCTCTGGTTGTGTTTCGCGGTCTCTGGTTATGTTCCGCGGTCTCTGGTTGTGTTCCGCGGTCTCTGGCTGTGTTCCGCGGTCTCTGGTTGTGTTCCACGGTCTCTGGTTGTGTTCCGCGGTCTCTGGTTGTGTTCCGCGGTCTCTGGTTGTGTTCCGCGGTCTCTGGTTGTGTTCCGCGGTCTCTGGTTGTTCCGCGGTCTCTGGTTGTTCCGCGGTCTCTGGTTGTGTTCCGCGGTCCCTGGTTGTGTTCCGCGGTCCCTGGTTGTGTTCCGCGGTCTCTGGTTGTGTTCCGCGGTCTCTGGTTGTGTTCCGCGGTCTCTGGCTGTGTTCCGCGGTCTCTGGTTGTGTTCCGTGGTCTCTGGTTGTGTTCCGCGGTCTCTGGTTGTGTTCCGCGGTCTCTGGTTGTGTTCCGCGGTCTCTGGTTGTGTTCCGCGGTCTCTGGTTGTGTTCCACGGTCTCTGGTTGTGTTCCACGGTCTCTGGTTGTGTTCCACGGTCTCTGGTTGTGTTCCGCGGTCTCTGGTTGTGTTCCGCGGTCTCTGGTTGTGTTCCGCGGTCTCTGGTTGCGTGAATCTGGCCCCAGGTTCGTAAGTGCTTGCGTGAATCTGGCCCCAGGTTCGTAAGTGCTTGCGTAACTGCTTCGTGAATCAGGTCC
Source organism: Procambarus clarkii (assembly GCF_040958095.1). Classification (NCBI taxonomy): domain Eukaryota; kingdom Metazoa; phylum Arthropoda; class Malacostraca; order Decapoda; family Cambaridae; genus Procambarus; species Procambarus clarkii. Next base: position 23,633,511 of record NC_091203.1, on the reverse strand, counting down.
CAGGAGGGCCCGGTCTCCCCCCATTACCTGGGTGGGGGCTCAGTGTTCCACCAAGCAATTAGCATATATTGTCTAAGAGCAAGAAAGCCGGTTTCTAGTTGAAGTTAATAGTCGTTAAGTGAGGCTTCCTTCCTAGTATATGTGGCGCTGAATATATGTGGCACTGAATATATGTGGCACTCAATATATGTGGCACTCAATATATGTAACATTTCCAGTAAACTGTATGTATTTTTTTAAATTTATTTTTTTACCTTGCTTGCTTGAAAGTACGTATGTGAAAGCTCCCTATTTTCTTCTCCAAGGCCAAGGGTCCTCTCAACATTACTAGAGTTGGTACCATATATATATATATATATATATATATATATATATATATATATATATATATATATATATATATATATATATATATATATATATATATATGTGTGTGTGTGTGTGTGTGTGTGTGTGTGTGTATATCACGAAAATAAACACGTGATTTAGAATGTGTCAATGTCAGACCACGGAGGAAAATGAAACAGGAAATTTCCTTAAGTACTTTCGTATATTAAATACATCTTCAGAAGGAATGATTTTACAGATCGAGTGATGGGTATAAATAGGCAGGAGAGAGTGGTGAAGTAAGGTGAGGTACAATACTTGGACAACGCAGACGGCCCATTGGCCCATCAGATGCACCCAATTGGCCCATCCGATGTAGCCCTATGGCCCATCTGATACAGCAGACATTCAAGCATAATACATAGGTAATTATAACATAAAGAGGTAAATATATGCAATAAATTAGTGAGACAAATGTTTTTCAATGATCCTACTTAAAACGCCCTTTAGCTGATCTATTAGAAATGGATCTAAGTTATATAGACCACTGCTAATATTCAAATTACTTTCTTTGGTGATCTGTATCAAAGCAGATTCAATTATGTTTCTGTTATAGGTGCTTTTACAAAAAAAAAGCATCTATAACAGAAACATAATTGAATCTGCTTTGATATATATATATATATATATATATATATATATATATATATATATATATATATATATATATGTCGTACCTAATAGCCAGAACGCACTTCTCAGCCTACTATGCACGGCCCAATTTGCCTAATAAGCCAAGTTTGCATGAATTAATATATTTTCTCTAATTTTTTTCTTATGAAATGATAAAGCTACCCATTTCATTATGTATGAGGTCAATTTTTTTTATTGGAGTTAAAATTGACGTAGATATATGACCGAACCTAACCAACCCTACCTAACCTAACCTAACCTATCTTTATAGGTTAGGTTAGGTTAGGTAGCGGAAAAAGTTAGGTTAGGTTAGGTTAGGTAGGTTAGGTAGTCGAAAAACAATTCATGAAAATTTGGCTTATTAGGCAAATTGGGCCTTGCATAGTAGGCTGAGAAGTGAGTTCTGGCTACTAGGTACGACATATATATATATATATATATATATATATATATATGTCGTACTTAACAGCCAGAACGCACTACTCGGTCTATTATGCAAGGGCCAGATTTGTCTAATAGGCAGAGTGTTTTTCGTTATTTTTAAAACAAACTTTCCATTGGGTTTATTTGATATAATATTGTTATATTTTATTAGGAACATGAATTATACTGACTTAATTATGTTAGTTTTGCTTTGGTTAAGATTGGTTAGGTAGGTTAGGTTGGGTTAGGTTAGGTAGGTTAGGTAGGTTAGGTTAGGTTAGGTTAGATTTGGTCATATTTAAACAAATCCACAAGGGCCGTGACGAGGGTTCGAACCTATTGTGATTTCTGTGTGTAATGAAGTAAGGGCGAAGAGGTAGAATAGCTTATTGGCAGAACTCGGGCGCCTGGGGGGGGGGGGGAATTGTGTAAAATCCTGGTTTGTGTCTCGGAGAGGCTGCAGGCTCCGTGGAAGGTCAAGTTGAGCTCCCGGTTGCAATTCTTTTCACCATGTCGTAACTCTGTCGATTAAGGCAGCGTCTGGGATGCTCCCGGACGCAGGTTCGAATCCTCGTCACGGCCCTTGTGGATTGGTTCAACTCATACATAATATAATAGCCATCTTTATCATTTCATAAGAAACAAAATTAGAAAAACTTACAAATTCAAGGAAAACTTGGCTTATTAGGCAAATCGGGCCTTGTATAGTAAGCCGAGAACTGCCTATTAGGTGAAACATATTTAGATGTGAGTGAAAGAGTGAAGTCACTGATAGTAACGAAAATGTTCTCTATTTGTGACCAGACCACACACTAGAAGGTGAAGGGACGACGACGTTTCGGTCCGTCCTGGACCATTCTCAAGTCGACTGTCAAGTCACAATCGACTCGTGAATGGTCCAGGACGGACCGAAACGTCGTCGTCCCTTCACCTTCTAGTGTGTGGTCTGGTCAACATACTTCAGCCCCGTTATTGTGACTCATCGCCTGCAAACCTTCTCTATTTTTCTTACATTTTTCTTCACTTGAGAAGTTGAAAAATTAACTCTTCAAAGTTCATTTGGCCTGACATTAAGAGATGCGTTTCGCTGACTCTTCGTCAACATTATCAAAGGCAGAGTTAGAATGGCTCTTAATCTTCAACAACAACATCAACAGTTGATGTTGATGATTAACTCATCACAAGAGGTGGCATGGGTATGAATAACCCCGTAATTGGTGTATAGATGTCAGGAGTGAATGTGGTTGCTGCTGTTGTTGTTGTTATAGATTCAGCTACTCGGAACAAGTTCCAAGTAGCACGGGCTATGGTGATCCCGTAGTGGACTTACCTGGCACAGGAGCGGGGCAAGTAGCACGGGCTATGGTGATCCCGTAGTGGACTTACCTGGCACAGGAGCGGGGCAAGTAGCACGGGCTATGGTGATCCCGTAGTGGACTTACCTGGCACAGGAGCGGGGCAAGTAGCACGGACTATGGTGAGCCCGTAGTGGACTTACCTGGCACAGGAGCGGGGCAAGTAGCACGGGCTATGGTGAGCCCGTAGTGGACTTACCTGGCACAGGAGCGGGGCAAGTAGCACGGGCTATGGTGAGCCCGTAGTGGACTTACCTGGCACAGGAGCGGGGCAAGTAGCACGGGCTATGGTGAGCCCGTAGTGGACTTACCTGGCACAGGAGCGGGGCAAGTAGCACGGACTATGGTGATCCCGTAGTGGACTTACCTGGCACAGCCTAGGATGAGGTGAAGATGAAGCACCATACTTCTGACCCAATAGGTCCATATTACATCTTTACTACGGGGCTATTCAGGCCCGTGCCACCGCTACTGACGGGTTAATCAATCATCAATCATTGCACCTTAGCAAGCCCAAGCGTTTCCGTGACGGCTGGGGCAGTAGCTTGTGTGTTCCAACAGTCGCTATATGTACTATCGTGTCTGGATTATTGGCTCCTATATACACTAGGCCTATATACATTATTTATTTACAGTTATGCTAATTCTGTTTATACTAATCTTACTTGAACTGATTATACTGTCACTAATCCTATTTCTACTGATCCTGTTGGTCACTAATCCTATTTCTACTGATTCTGTTGTCTCTAATCCTATTTCTACTGATTCTGTTGTCTCTAATCCTATTTCTACTGATTCTGTTGTCTCTAATCCTATTTCTACTGATCCTGTTGGTCACTAATCCTATTTCTTCTGATCCTGTTGTCTCTAATCCTATTTCTACTGATCCTGTTGTATCTAATCCTATTTCTACTGATTCTGTTGTATCTAATCCTATTTCTACTGATCCTGTTGTCTCTAATCCTATTTCTACTGATCCTGTTGGTCACTAATCCTATTTCTACTGATCCTGTTGGTCACTAATCCTATTTCTACTGATCCTATTGTCACTAATCCTATTTCTACTGATCCTGTTGGTCACTAATCCTATTTCTACTGATCCTGTTGGTCACTAATCCTATTTCTACTGATCCTGTTGGTCACTAATCCTATTTCTACTGATCCTGTTGTCACTAATCCTATTTCTACTGATCCTGTTGGTCACTAATCCTATTTCTACTGATCCCGTTGGTCACTAATCCCATTTCTACTGATCCTGTTGTATCTAATCCTATTTCTACTGATCCTGTTGTCTCTAATCCTATTTCTACTGATTCTGTTGTCTCTAATCCTATTTCTACTGATTCTATTGTCTCTAATCCTATTTCTACTGATCCTGTTGGTCACTAATCCTATTTCTACTGATCCTGTTGTCACTAATCCTATTTCTACTGATCCTGTTGGTCACTAATCCTATTTCTACTGATCCTGTTGGTCACTAACCCCATTTCTACTGATCCTGTTGGTCACTAATCCTATTTCTACTGATCCTGTTGGTCACTAATCCTATTTCTACTGATCCTGTTGTATCTAATCCTATTTCTACTGATCCTGTTGGTCACTAATCCTATTTCTACTGATCCTGTTGTCTCTAATCCTATTTTTACTGATCCTGTTGTATCTAATCCTATTTCTACTGATCCTGTTGTCACTAATCCTATTTCTACTGATCCTGTTGTCTCTAATCCTATTTCTACTGATCCTGTTGGTCACTAATCCTATTTCTACTGATCCTGTTGTCTCTAATCCTATTTCTACTGATCCTGTTGGTCACTAATCCTATTTCTACTGATCCTGTTGTATCTAATCCTATTTCTACTGATCCTATTGGTCACTAATCCTATTTCTACTGATTCTGTTGTCTCTAATCCTATTTCTACTGATTCTGTTGTCTCTAAACTGTGTATGGAGTCAGCCTCCACCACATCACTGCCTAATGCATTCCATCTGTTAACTACTCTGACACTGAAAAAGTTTTTTCTAACGTCTCTGTGGCTCATGTGGGTACTCAGTTTCCACCTGTGTCCCCTTGTTCGCGTCCCACCAGTGTTGAATAGTTCATTCTTGTTAACCCGATTGATTCCCCTGATGATTTTGTAGGTTGTGATCATGTCTCCCCTTACTCTTCTGTCTTCTAGTGTCGTAAGGTGCATTTCCCGCAGCCTTTCCTCGTAACTCATGCAATATGTGTGTGTGTGTGTGTGTGTGTGTGTGTGTGTGTGTGTGTGTGTGTGTGTGTGTGTGTGTGTGTGTGTGTGTGTGTGTGTGTACTCAGATGTACTCACCTAGTTGTGCCTCACCTCACATCTGTGTTAGCAAGGTGTTCACGTTGGAGTGAGGCGTGGGAGACTGAGTAGTACTGCACCCCGCCACCAGGGGCGCCACCACTCACCTGTAAGGTGGAAAATACACATATTAACAAGGTCTGTTTGACCTCTAACAGCCCCGTCCTCGACTCAAGTCCATTCCACCCAGCGGTCGACCCCCACAGACGCATTCATCAATTTTAACACGCTGTTCATTCAAAACGGGAATTTTCTCATAAATTAATATTATAATATATTAGCATATTGTGCATATATAGACATAGGTTAGGTTAGGTGTTTAAGGTTCTGTTGGCGATTATTTGTATTTGTAGTACGTGGGTGAAGCATTTATAGCGTTGTGGTTCGAACACCAGTCGTCAGTGAAGCACTTGTTCCGGATATGTTCGAACGTCAGCAGTTGTGAGTCGTGTGTAAACCGCTTTTCATTCATAAACAGGGGGTTTGGCGGGTGCATGGAATCACTTTTGGATCTTTGTTTGGAGGACGGGCTGGTGGAGCATTTACAGCGTTGTGGTTCGAACACCAGTCGTCAGTGAAGTGTTCCGGAAGTGTTCGAACGTCAGCAGTTGTGAGTCGTGTGTAAACCGGTCATAAACAGCTGGGGGGTTGGCGGGTGGATGGAATGGTCTTTGGGTCTTTGTTTTGAAGGACTGTCTCTAAACCTTGTCTTCGAACCGTTATATGGAAGAACTTTCTCCTATGGAACAGGACCTGTATTCACCACGCAGTTACGAAAGGCCTTAAACGAAACCGTTACATCTTTTTTCATCCTTTGGCGGCGTTCGTAAACTGTAAACTTCGTTCGTTTGCTTGTAAACTGTTGCGTTTTGTCTTCTGGGGAGGTGAGTGGTGGGCCTAGGGCAGGGGCTAGATTCACGAAGCAGTTACGCAAGCACTTACGAACCTGGGGCCAGATTCACGAAGCAGTTACGCAAGCACTTACGAACCTGGGGCCAGATTCACGAAGCAGTTACGCAAGCACTTACGAACCTGGGGCCAGATTCACGAAGCAGTTACGCAAGCACTTACGAACCTGGGGCCAGATTCACGAAGCAGTTACGCAAGCACTTACGAACCTGGGGCCAGATTCACGAAGCAGTTACGCAAGCACTTACGAACGTGTACATCTTTCCTCAATCTTTGACGGCTTTGGTTACATTTATTAAACAGTTTACAAGCATGAAAACTTGCCAATCAACTGTTGTTATTGTTATAAACAGCCTCCTGGTGCTTCGGAGCTCATTAACTGTTTAATAATTGTAAACAAAGCCGCCAAAGATTGAGAAAAGATGTACAGGTTCGTAAGTGTTTGCGTAACTGCTTCGTGAATCTGGCCCCAGGTTCGTCAGTGCTTGCGTAACTGCTTCGTGAATCTGGCCCCTGGTCACTGAAAATACCAGTGGTCTGACCCCCCCACCCCACACCCCCTCCACATATGTGTGTGTACCAGGTGTGTGTATGTGAACCATTGGGACCAGATATGTGGACCATTGGAACCACATATGTGGACCATTGGGACCACATATGTGGACCATTGGGACCACATATGTGGACCATTGGGACCACATATGTGGACCATTGGGACCACATATGTGAACCATTGGGACCACATATGTGGACCATTGGGACCACATATGTGAACCATTGGGACCACATATGTGGACCATTGGGACCACATATGTGGACCATTGAGACCACATATGTGAACCATTGGGACCACATATGTGAACCATTGAGACCACATATGTGAACCATTGGGACCACATATATGGACCATTGGGACCACATACACACACCTGAAGGAGCTGCTGCCTGCTGGACCAACCCTGGCACGCCACACACCTGTTGAACCCCAAAAGGACTCTACGTATGACCCGTTCCTTATTTTAATCCTTGGGGGTAGAAATAGCCTAAGCTACTCTATCCCTTTGAGATGTATTTATTGCTTATCTCAATAAACATACTTGAACTTGAACTTGAACTTATTCTAATTCACTTCCGTTCTTCCTCCCAGTGGCCCCAACCACTTGGGCTGGACGGTAGAGCGACGGTCTCGCTTCCTGCAGGTCGACGTTCAATCCCCGGCCGTCCAGAAGTAGTTGACCACCATTCCTTTCCCTCCGTCCCATCCCAAATCCTTATATCCTGACCCCTTCCCAGTGCTATATAGTCGTAATGGCTTCCCGCTTTCCCCTGATAGTTCCCTTCCTCACGGACTTACACTATTGAAAGTCCAAATTTTTCTTAATTAATAGAAAACGAGAAGAAGAATCTTGACAGAAATCAAATATATTGGTAAAGTGACTTCTGGGAGACGGAGACGGCTTCGAGAGACCCGAGCCCGAGCCCAAGCCCCCGGCTGGTGATTCGCTCTGGTGGGTTGTTGCAACAAGCGAACCCAATTGCGACGTGCAATGGCCCACTGCGGACCTGTTAGGTCCGGGATCGCCTTATCCGGTCCTGTTGTGTTCAGTCCGGCTGAGGCCGGTTAAGGACTCAAGTCAGACTCACCGGAGTGCAGGTCAATCACTCAAGGTAATGACTTGAGTGACTGCAATCACTCAAAGTAATAACTTGAGTGACTGCAATCACTCAAAGTAATAACTTGAGTGACTGCAATCACTCAAAGTAATAACCTGAGTGACTGCAATCACTCAAAGTAATAACTTGAGTGACTGCAATCACTCAAAGTAATAACTTGAGTGACTGCAATCACCCAATTACTTATAATTGACGCACCTAACTACTCATCAATCAACCAGGTTAATGACCGTCTGACCTGACCCTGGATGGGTGACTCCACGAGGACTGGAGCCCAAGAGCTGGGTATTCCTGTACACTACCCCCCCCCCCTTCAAGATCACAGATAACCTCCGTGGCGTATAAGGAGCAATGTTCACGACATGCACGATCCCTGCCCAAACCCATAATTACTGAGCAGAACTGACAATAATTAATTACTGCAGTACTGGGACACACCTGAGGCTCACTGAGAGGTCAGGAAGTACTGGTAGATACAAGTCTACAGGTAGAAGTAGATAAGAGGTTTACAGGTAGAAGTAGTTAGTATGCACGATGTCTCCCTCATCAATATACGCAATGTTCTCGTCATTAATATTTGATGACTCTCATTAATAAAGTTAATAACTTCAGGGTTATTATAACTGAGCCAACAGCTTAAAATATGATCCTCATTTGATTATGAATACCACTGAGCTAAAGAATATATATATATATATATATATATATATATATATATATATATATATATATATATATATATATATATATATATATATATATATATATATAAGGTAATGTTATTATCCTAGGAGAAAGCACTGAGTCATTATTATTTTATAGTACTTGCAAGAGATATGAGGATAAGGATTTAGGATAGGACGGGGGTAAAGGAATGATCCCAAAACCACTTGTTGGGACGGTCGGGGATTGAACTCCGACCTGCATGAAGCGAGACCGTCGCTCTACCGTCCAGCCCAAGTGGAGAGATAAAAAAGGGACTTAGATAATTTACACTACTAATCTCTTAAGTATCCACACTTGTATAATGTATTCATTAATGACGATACATCAATACTGTTGTATAAACTGTTGTATGAGCTGTATTCTTCAAGATTCCCATGACAGTGGAGGAACCCATTAATTTAACAACTTCGGGCTCGCCATAGCCCGTGCTACTTAAGAACTTTTTGTTCCAAGTAGCGAATCTTAAACAACTTGACAGTGGCCTCGTTAATGTCCTTGTCATGACAGCCACTAAACTGTCATGACTCTCCAACCCGTTCTCGCAAATTTAATAAGTCAATATTGACTTATTAAATATGTGCATAGGTGACATACTTAACATAATAGTTTCCCTTGAAAAGCTTCATAGAAAACACCGACTTTACCTAACCTACTTAGTATGTTAAGATAAGCATCTTATTGCTTCGTAATTACAATTATTACCTAACCTATACCTAAAATAGGTTAAGTAACAATTGTAATTACGAAGCTATAAGATGCTTATTTTAACATACTAAGTAGGTTAGGTAAGGTCGGTGTTTTCTATGAAGCTTTTCAAGGGAAACTATTATGTTTAGTATGTCACCTATGCACGCAACTAATAAGTCAATATTGACTTAGTAAATTTGCGAGAACGGGTTGGACTCTCGTATGAGAGCTGATGACGAGGGTGTCACTTACAGCCTATGTATGACACAGACACGTATGATACATAAACATACATATGAATACATATATAGTACGACTTCCGGCTCTTTTAAATCAAATACATAAAAAAAATTTACATCAATTAACAACACATTGTATTAAAATACATCTGATTAATACTCACATGTATTTTTCATACGTGAAAGGGGGGAAATAACTCATTATGAAGCGATGTATTATGCAGTGATGTATTATGCAGTGATGTATTATGCAGCGATGTATTATGCAGTGATGTATTATGCAGTGATGTATTATGCAGTGATGTATTATGCAGTGATGTATTATGCAGTGATGTATTATGCAGTGATGTATTATGCAGCGATGTATTATGCAGTGATGTATTATGCAGCGATGTATTATACAGCGATGTATTATACAGCGATGTATTATGCAGCGATGTATTATGCAGCGATGTATTATGCAGTGATGTATTATGCAGCGATGTATTATGCAGCGATGTATTATACAGTGATGTATTATGCAGCGATGTATTATGCAGCGATGTATTATGCAGCGATGTATTATACAGTAGCCCCGTCATATACAATAACCTGCTACATTCCCACACTCATTCCACCTGCTTGAACAATATACACCTGTCATTATCGTACACTTGTAACTTATAAGTCCCCTGTTCTAACTTATAAGTCCATTCTTATAAGTAATAAGTGTCTATTGCAAATATAAATTAAAAAAAAAGTGGGCAGCCAACCGATACAAGCAGTGTTGCAAGGGGAAGATGCTAGGATTTATTGACAAAAATACATCATACTGTATCTGTAATACAACCACTAATTTCATCGTGGTAATTGTATCAATGTAAACACTTAGACTCAAGTTATCAGTGAGACCAATATTGCCTCTTGGTTAATGAAATTATATATATATATATATATATATATATATATATATATATATATATATATATTATATATATATATATATATATATATAACATTCCAGAAGTTGAGAGGTTATTCAATATTTTTTTTTATTATTCAATACATACACACACTAGAGCCCAATAGGCTCAGGAACCTGTACACCAGTTGATTGACAGTTGAGAGGCGGGACCAAAGAGCCAGAGCTCAACCCCCGCATAAGCACAACTAGATAAGTACACCCAGACCACCCCCGTAGCCCCCCCCCCCCCCCACATTCATTGTCCCAACACCAATTGTCTTATCTTGACAAGACAATTACAATGCAATTTGTACAACGAATCACCAGGAGAAAACCCGTTTTTACACGCGTTAATAATTACACCTGTAAATGAGTTTACACAGTGTGTGTGTAGACTGTTTACCAGAGTGTTCCTATTCTCACCCCCCCACCCCCCGACACCTCAAGACGCTCCAGTACCCCCCCCCCCCCCGGGCGAAGAATGTCAACAAAGACCTCCTGCCCCCTGGAGGTCATCAGTGCCCCCCCTCCCCCCAGGGGGTAAAGCCAGCTATGCTGATGCCCACTACAATGGGCATCAGGGTACAAGGGGGGGGGAAGGTGGGAAAGGGGGGGTATAAGGGGTATAGGGGGGGGGAGCTTCCTTGGGCACTAGATGAGAAGAGAGGCAGTTGATATGCTATAACTGTGGCCACTGACTGAATGGGTCAATGGTATGGTTGGGGCAGGTGTACTCACCTATTTGTGTTTGCGGGGGTTGAGCTCTGGCTCTTTGGTCCCGCCTCTCAACTGTCAATCTATTGGTGTACAGGTTCCTGAGCCTATTGGGCTCTATCAAATCTGCATTATAAACTGTGTATGGAGTCAGCCTCCACCACATCACTGCCTAATGCATTCCATCCGTTAACTACTCTGACACTGAAAAAGTTCTTTCTAACGTCTCTGTGGCTCATGTGGGTACTCAGTTTCCACCTGTGTCCCCTTTTAAAATTTAAAATTTTGCCCCGAGGGGCGAGTTTATTGGGCAGCGCCACTCATCTTGTGAGTGGACTTGTTCGCGTCCCACCAGTGTTGAATAGTTTATTCTTGTTTACCCGGTCGATTCCTCTGAGGATTTTGTAGGTTATGATCATGTCTCCCTTTATTCTTCTGTCTTCCAGTGTCGTAAGGTGCATTTCCCGCAACCTTTCCTCGTAACTCATGCCTCTTAGTTCTGGGACTAGTTTAGTGGCATACCTTTGAACTTTTTCCAGCTTCGTCTTGTGCTTGACAAGGTACGGGCTCCATGCTGAGGCTGCATACTCCAGGATTGGTCTTACATATGTGGTGTACAAGATTCTGAATGATTCCTTACACAGGTTCCTGAAGGCTGTTCTGATGTTAGCCAGCCTCGCATATGCCGCAGACGTTATTCTTTTTATGTGGGCTTCAGGAGACAGGTTTGGTGTGATATCAACTCCTAGATCTTTCTCTCTGTTCGTTTCATTAAGTACTTCATCTCCTATTCTGTATCCTGTGTCTGGCCTCCTGTTTCCACCGCCTAGTTTCACTACTTTGCATTTACTCAGGTTGAACTTCAGCAGCCATTTGTTGGACCATTCACTCAGTCTGTCTAGGTCATCTTGTAGCCTCCTACTATCATCCTCTGTTTCAATCCTCCTCATAATTTTTGCATCATCAGCAAACATTGAGAGAAACGATTCTATACCCTCCTTACCTTGAGGTTACCTTGAGGTGCTTCCGGGGCTGAGCGTCCCCGCGGCCCGGTCGTCGACCAGGCCTCCTGGTTGCTGGACTGATCAACCAGTCTGTTAGACGCGGCTGCTCGCAGCCTGACGTATGAGTCACAGCCTGGTTGATCAGGTATCCTTTGGAGGTGCTTATCCAGTTCTCTCTTGAACACTGTGAGGGGTCGGCCAGTTATGTCCCTTATGTGTAGTGGAAGCGTGTTGAACAGTCTCGGGCCTCTGATGTTGATAGTTCTCTCTTGAACACTGTGAGGGGTCGGCCAGTTATGCCCCTTATGTGTAGTGGAAGCGTGTTGAACAGTCTCGGGCCTCTGATGTTGATAGTTCTCTCTTGAACACTGTGAGGGGTCGGCCAGTTATGTCCCTTATGTGTAGTGGAAGCGTGTTGAACAGTCTCGGGCCTCTGATGTTGATAGTTCTCTCTTGAACACTGTGAGGGGTCGGCCAGTTATGTCCCTTATGTGTAGTGGAAGCGTGTTGAACAGTCTCGGGCCTCTGATGTTGATAGTTCTCTCTTGAACACTGTGAGGGGTCGGCCAGTTATGTCCCTTATGTGTAGTGGAAGCGTGTTGAACAGTCTCGGGCCTCTGATGTTGATAGTTCTCTCTTGAACACTGTGAGGGGTCGGCCAGTTATGTCCCTTATGTGTAGTGGAAGCGTGTTGAACAGTCTCGGGCCTCTGATGTTGATAGTTCTCTCTTGAACACTGTGAGGGGTCGGCCAGTTATGTCCCTTATGTGTAGTGGAAGCGTGTTGAACAGTCTCGGGCCTCTGATGTTGATAGTTCTCTCTTGAACACTGTGAGGGGTCGGCCAGTTATGCCCCTTATGTGTAGTGGAAGCGTGTTGAACAGTCTCGGGTCTCTGATGTTGATAGTTCTCTCTTGAACACTGTGAGGGGTCGGCCAGTTATGCCCCTTATGTGTAGTGGAAGCGTGGATCTCCCTCTGGGAGATCATTTACATATATCAGAAACAGTATAGGTCCAAGGACTGACCCCTGCGGGACTCCACTCGTAACGTCTCGCCAATCTGAGACCTCACCCCTCACACTGACTCGTTGTCTCCTGTTACTTAGGTACTCCTGTATCCACCGGAGTACCTTCCCTTTCACTCCAGCCTGCATCTCCAACTTTCGCACTAGCCTCTTGTGTGGCACTGTATCAAAGGCTTTCTGGCAATCCAAAAATATGCAGTCTGCCCACCCTTCTCTTTCTTGCCTGATTTTTGTTGCCTGGTCGTAGAATTCAAGTAACCCTGTGAGGCAGGACCTGCCATCCCTGATCCCATGTTGATGCTGTGTTACAAAGTTCTTTCGCTCCAGATGCTCCACTAGTTTTTTTCGCACAATCTTCTCCATCAGCTTGCATGGTATGCAGGTTAGGGACACAGGCCTGTAGTTCAGTGCCTCCTGTCTATCCCCTTTCTTGTATATCGGGACTACGTTAGCTGTTTTCTAAATATCTGGCAGTTCCCCTGTTGCCAGTGATTTGTTATACACTATGGAGAGTGGCAGGCACAGTTCTTCTGCTCCTTCCTTTAGTATCCAAGGGGAGATTTCATCTGGGCCTATAGCCTTTGTCACATCCAACTCTAGTAAACACTTCCTTACTTCCCCGCTGGTAATCTCAAACTCTTCCAGTGGATTCTGGTTAACTATTCCCTCTTTTATCTCTGGAATTTCTCCTTGCTCTAAGGTGAAGACCTCCTGGAATTTCTTAATCAGTTCCTCACACACTTCCTTGTCATTTGTAGTGAATCCTTCTGCCCTTATCCTTAATTTCATAACCTGTTCCTTTACTGTTGTTTTTCTCCTAATGTGGCTATGCAGCAATTTAGGCTGAGTCTTTGCCATGCTTGCGATGTCATTTTCGTATTGTCTTTCTGCCTCTCTTCTCATCCTGACATATTCATTCCTGGCATTCTGGTATCTTTCTCTGCTCTCCAGTGTCCTGTTATTCCTATAGTTTCTCCATGCCCTTTTACTGTGCTGCTTAGCTAGCCTACATCTCTGATTAAACCATGGGTTTCTCATCTTCATTTCACTGTTTTCCTTTTGGACTGGGACAAACTTGTTCGCTGCGTCCTTGCACTTCTGCGTGATGTAATCCATCATATCTTGGGCCGTCTTTTCCCTGAGCTCTGTTTCCCATTCTATATCTTTTAGGAATTTTCTTATCTCTTCATAGTTTCCCTTTCGGTATGCTAACCTTTTGGTTTCAGTATCCCTCCTCGAATTCAATAACCCTTCTTCAATCAGGTACTCAAACACCAATACACTGTGGTCGCTCATTCCTACTGGGACCTCAAAACTGATTTCTCTTATGTCGAAGTCATTCAGAGTGAAGACTAGGTCGAGTCTCGCTGGTTCATCATTTCCTCTCATCCTTGTGGGTTCTCTGACATGCTGGGTTAAAAAGTTTCTAGTCGCCACCTCCAGTAGTTTGGCTCTCCACGTATCCTCGCCTCCATGCGGTTCCTTGTTCTCCCAGTCAATCTTTCCGTGATTGAAGTCCCCCATGATGAGCAGGTGGGATCAATTTCTACAGGCAGCAGAGGCTGCCCTCTCAATTATAGTGTTAACTGCCATGTTGTTGTTTTCATACTCTTGACTGGGTCTTCTGTCATTTGGCGGAGGATTATATATTACTGCTACTACTATTCTTGGTCCTCCCATTGTCATGGTGCCTGCTATGTAGTCTCTGAAACCCTCACAGCCCGGGATGGCCATCTTCTTGAAACTCCATTCCTTTCTCATGAGTAGGGCCACTCCGCCTCCTCCCCTACCTTCCCTCTCTTTCCTTATTACTGTGTACTCCTGGGGAAACACGGCATTCGTTATGATTCCAGAGAGTTTTGTTTCAGTGAGTCCGATTACATCTGGGTTCACTTCTTGTGCTCTTTCCCTTAGTTTACTTGCCTTGCTTGTGATCCCATCTATGTTCGAGTACATCACCCTGAAACTGACTCTCTTCTGCTTCTCCTCTGGGGAGGGACCTGTGGGATCTGGGGTGAGCGGGGGCTGGGTGTGTGCAGGCGATGAGTCACAATAACGTGGCTAAATTATGTTGACCTGACCACACACTAGAAGGTGAAGGGACGACGACGTTTCGGTCCATCCTGAACCATTCTCAAGTCGATGAGAGAATGAGATTGACTTGAGAATGGTCCAGGACGGACCGAAACGTCGTCGTCGTCCCTTCACCTTCTAGTGTGTGGTCTGGTCAACATAATTTAGCTGGGTGTGTGTATGGGTTAGTGCCAGAAGGCACAGATGTACAGCTCTATGTATTAACTGGCATTAACTACGTCAGACTGAGAGTAGCTGATCAACCAGGCTGTTAGATGCACACCTCCAACCAGGAGCCCTAGTCGAGGACCGGGCCGCGGGGACACTTAACCCCGAAATCATCTCAAGATAACCCCTCAAGATAGCACAGTCACGTGATCTAATAAAACCACTGACCCTGACTATATACCTCTTTTACCCCTCCTAAGTGATTGTGTAAGGTAGTTAACCCCTCAACGGCTACAGCAATTACAGAGACGTGATCAAGGTCACGTGTTTCAACACGTCTGTATCCTGGAGGTAGATTACAGGGCGACTCACTCCATCCATCACACCAAACTGACCAGGATAAAAATCTAAGAATCCAGCAATTATCATCTTCTTGAGGTTATCTTGAGATGATTTCGGGGCTTTAGTGTCCCCGCGGCCCGGTCCTCGACCAGGCCTCCACCCCCAGGAAGCAGCCCGTGACAGCTGACTAACACCCAGGTACCCCTATTTTACTGCTAGGTAACAGGGGCATAGGGTGAAAGAAACTCTGCCCATTGTTTTTCGCCGGCGCCTGGGATCGAACCCAGGACCACAGGATCACAAGTCCCGCGTGCTGTCCGCTCGGCCGACCGGCCCCCATCATGCTAACAAGGGAGCCTCCGGCACTCTACATAAAGACTATAATTACCCAAAGTGCGGTAGTTTCCTAACTGCTCATTAGTGTGACGGATTACACAGGCGCAGCGGGATTAAATATTTCGAATATATTTTTAGAGGCTGTCATTTTTTTTTTTTTTTTCAGCAAATTCGAGAGGAGAAATAATGTTCCAGATCCTCGGTATATTGGGCTGGACGGTAGAGCGACGGTCTCGCTTCATGCAGGTCGGCGTTCAATCCCCGATCGTCCATACAAGTGGTTGGGCACCATTCCTTTCCCTCCGTCCCATCCCAAATCCTTATATCCTGACCCCTTCTCAGTGCTATATAGTCGTGGCGGCTTGGCGCTTTCCCCTGATAATTGGCTCCCTCCTCGGTATTTATCACACCATAAACAGGAATTAAACCCGTTATTGCCGTTGTTAACGGCGGCGACCGTTAGTGACCGTTAGTGGCAACTAACGGCATCTCTTGGTCAATGTTCTGCAATGTTATCTTGAGGTTATCTTGAGGTTATCTTGAGATGATTTCGGGGCTTTTTAGTGTCTCCGCGGCCCGGTCCTCGACCAGTCCTCCACCCCCAGGAAGCAGCCCGTGACAGCTGACTAACACCCAGGTACCTATTTTACTGCTAGGTAACAGGGGCATAGGGTGAAAGAAACTCTGCCCAATGTTTCTCGCCGGCGCCTGGGATCGAACCCAGGACCACAGGATCACAAGTCCAGCGTGCTGTCCGCTCGGCCGACCGGCTCCCAAGATGTTTCTCAAGATGACCTCAAGATGTTGACCTCATGAACAAGTCCACAAGGGCCGTGACGAGGATTCGAACCTGCGTCTGGGAGCATCCCAGACACTGCCTTAATCCACTGAGCTACGACAGGGTTAAAAGAGTTGAAACCAAAGTTCTACTGAACTTACTGGATCCTGCAGCCTCTCCGAGGCACAAACCAGGCTTTTACACAACTCTCCCCCCCCCTGCACCCGAGCTTTCAACTCTTTTAAACCCTGTCGTAGCTCAGTCGATTAAGGCAGCGTCTGGGATGCTCCCGGACGCAGGTTCGAATCCTCGTCACGGCCCTTGTGGATTTGTTCATTTGGTGCATCACGTTAGTGTGATCTCTGTGTGTAATGTTGACCTCATTCTGTGTGAAGATAAGATCTATCTGAGCACGAAGCTCACTATCCAGTCTCCTTACTTCCTCCTTGACACGTCACAGCTGGAATTACCTCTCTACTCTCTCTACAAGCTTTACTCTCCATGTCACGTCTCCTCCTCCTTAGGTGCAGTCTTTCCCAGTCGGTTTGGCTATTATTAAAGTCTTCCAGTATCAGCAGTCTATGGACTGTGTCTCTCACCATCTTAGAGGATATCTAAGTGAACAAATCCACTAGGGCCGTGACGAGGATTCGAACCTGCGTCCGGGAGCATCCCAGACTTCTATGTGTGCTCTGTTTGTAATTTTCTGCTGTTGCCTCGGTCATCTGTCGTTCTCTGGGGGGGGAGGGGGGGGGTAGTGTTAGATTACGGTTACAACCACTTTCTCACCCTCCGATGAGTCCCATAATGCCGTCCGAGTATGTTGTTGTTTATTCGCTACTTGGAACAACAATTTCCAAGTAGCACGGGCTATGGTGAGCCCGTAGCCGTCCGAGTAGATATTTACCGCCCGCAAAGAAATCCCTTCAACACTTGTCTATCTATACGAGCCGAGGCGCACCACCTCCTCCGCCTCTTTCAAGACTTTTGTCTCACATTATCTGGTACTGTCTCGGGAATACTGAACTGTCAATCATACCAATTAGTTTGGTCTCTGCTATTGCAATAACATCACGGTCTCTTTCCTAACTTCATTCCTTGAGTTCACCTGCTTTATTTGACAACTTATCAGCATTCTAATGTAGTCATGCGGTTCACAACAAAGTCAGCAACCTGGGTGTGTGGGGTTTAGGTTATATATATATATATATATATATATATATATATATATATATATATATATATATATATATATATATATATATATATATATATATATATATATATGCGAACAAGCCTATCACTTCCTTTTGACGGCCGTGATGGTCAAGTGGATTAAGGCGCCCTGTAGTTACCAGTTGCGTTGCTCCTGGGAGTATGGGTTCGAGTCACTTCTGGGGTGTGAGTTTTCATTCATATATATATATATATATATATATATATATATATATATATATATATATATATATATATATATATATATATATATATAAGTAGATGGAATAGGAGAGTGGAAGAAAGCAGAAAGTGAATGTCTTTGAGGCTTTGGGATGTGAGTAAGTTTTTGTGAGGCTTAGGGGGGGTGGGTGGAGCCGGGTGGTATAGAAAGCAGTGGTCGATTTCCCCCAAGGGAGAGTGAGAGGTGGATGTATGGGGGAGGGGGTGGATGTGGGATTTCTAGAAAGGTTGGTGTGCAGAAGGTCCTCTGGGGATACTTTGTTCTGACGTTCCTTCTAAGGCCTGGCTGACAAGCCTGTTGTTTCTGCATGGTGGGTTCTATATATATCATATCAACCAATTCTATACATATATATATCAACCAATATAGCCAGTTGTAACAACGTTCTAATACGTCATAAACACGTTAAGCCAAGATGTAACAACTTTATTACAAGTTGTAACAAGCGGGAAATAGAGACAGTTTCGGTTTGTGTTTCCAGGGATAGCAGCTTGCTCATCCGATAAGTGGTTCACAGTACCAGCCAGTGGTTCACAGTACCAGCCAGTGGTTCACAGTACCAGCCAGTGGTTCACAGTACCAGCCAGTGGTTCACAGTACCAGCCAGTGGTTCACAGTACCAGCCAGTGGTTCACAGTACCAGCCAGTGGTTCACAGTACCAGCCACTGGTTCACAGTACCAGCCAGCGGTTCACAGTACCAGCCAGTGGTTCACAGTACCAACCAGTGGTTCACAGTACCAGCCACTGGTTCACAGTACCAGTCAGTGCTTCACAGTACCAGCCAGTGGTTCACAGTACCAACCAGTGGTTCACAGTACCAGCCAGTGGTTCACAGTACCAGCCAGTGGTTCGCAGTACCAGCCACTGGTTCACAGTACCAGTCAGTGCTTCACAGTACCAGCCAGTGGTTCACAGTACCAACCAGTG
Source organism: Procambarus clarkii (assembly GCF_040958095.1). Lineage (NCBI taxonomy): Eukaryota > Metazoa > Arthropoda > Malacostraca > Decapoda > Cambaridae > Procambarus > Procambarus clarkii. The sequence goes on along the minus strand of NC_091203.1, from coordinate 23,614,383 downwards.
GTTCACAGTACCAGTCAGTGGTTCACAGTACCAACCACAGTGCTTCACAGTACCAGACAGTGGTTCACAGTACCAACCACAGTGCTTCACAGTACCAGACAGTGGTTCACAGTACCAACCAGTGGTTCACAGTACCAACCAGTGGTTCACAGTACAAGCCAGTGGTTCACAGTACCAGGCACTGGTTCACAGTACCAACCACAGTGCTTCACAGTACCAGCCAGCGGTTCACAGTACCAACCAGTGGTTCACAGTACCAGGTAGTGGTTCACAGTACCAGGTAGTGGTTCACAGTACCAGGACTTGGTTCACAGTACCAGCCAGTGGTTCACAGTACCAACCAGTGGTTCACAGTACCAACCAGTGGTTCACAGTACCAACCAGTGGTTCACAGTACCAACCACTGGTTCACAGTACCAACCACTGGTCCACAGTACCAGCCACTGGTCCACAGTACCAACCACTGGTCCACAGTACCAGTCAGTGGTTCACAGTACCAGCCACTGGTTCACAGTACCAACCAGTGGTTCACAGTACCAACCACTGGTCCACAGTACCAGTCAGTGGTTCACAGTACCAGCCACTGGTTCACAGTACCAACCACTGGTCCACAGTACCAGTCAGTGGTTCACAGTACCAGCCACTGGTCCACAGTACCAACCACTGGTCCACAGTACCAGTCAGTGGTTCACAGTACCAGCCACTGGTTCACAGTACCAACCAGTGGTTCACAGTACCAGCCACTGGTTCACAGTACCAACCAGTGGTTCACAGTACCAACCACTGGTCCACAGTACCAACCACTGGTCCACAGTACCAACCACTGGTCCACAGTACCAGTCAGTGGTTCACAGTACCAGCCACTGGTTCACAGTACCAACCAGTGGTTCACAGTACCAACCAGTGGTCCACAGTACCAACCACTGGTCCACAGTACCAGTCAGTGGTTCACAGTACCAGCCACTGGTTCACAGTACCAACCAGTGGTTCACAGTACCAACCAGTGGTTCACAGTACCAACCACTGGTTCACAGTACCAGTCAGTGGTTCACAGTACCAGCCACTGGTTCACAGTACCAACCACTGGTTCACAGTACCAACCACTGGTTCACAGTACCAACCAGTGGTTCACAGTACCAACCAGTGGTTCACAGTACCAACCAGTGGTTCACAGTACCAGCCACTGGTTCACAGTACCAACCACTGGTTCACAGTACCAGCCACTGGTTCACAGTACCAGCCACTGGTTCACAGTACCAACCAGTGGTTCACAGTACCAACCACTGGTTCACAGTACCAACCACTGGTTCACAGTACCAACCAGTGGTTCACAGTACCAACCAGTGGTTCACAGTACCAACCAGTGGTTCACAGTACCAACCACTGGTTCACAGTACCAACCAGTGGTTCACAGTACCAACCAGTGGTTCACAGTACCAACCAGTGGTTCACAGTACCAGCCACTGGTTCACAGTACCAACCAGTGGTTCACAGTACCAACCAGTGGTTCACAGTACCAACCACTGGTTCACAGTACCAACCACTGGTTCACAGTACCAACCACTGGTTCACAGTACCAACCACTGGTTCACAGTACCAACCACTGGTTCACAGTACCAACCAGTGGTTCACAGTACCAACCAGTGGTTCACAGTACCAGCCACTGGTTCACAGTACCAACCACTGGTTCACAGTACCAACCAGTGGTTCACAGTACCAACCAGTGGTTCACAGTACCAACCAGTGGTTCACAGTACCAACCACTGGTTCACAGTACCAGCCACTGGTTCACAGTACCAGCCAGTGGTTCACAGTACCAGTCAGTGGTTCACAGTACCAACCAGTGGTTCACAGTACCAACCAGTGGTTCACAGTACCAACCAGTGGTTCACAGTACCAACCACACAGAAGTACCACAACTGAACCTTCTACTGTGCCTGGTAGTCCTTTAAAGAACTCTATCAGTGACAAGATTTAGAACCAATTTCTCTAAAGCTTTTCTAATATAAAATAAGAAATATGGTTCTCGCCCGCACTCCAGCCAACGGAATTTGAAGAATTTTATGAGTTTCCAACAATTTAGGTGTTTCATTGCAAGAGTTTGGCCCAGTATATGTTCTTGGTACATATACCAAGCTCAGGTGTTGGGCCATATATATATATATATATATATATATATATATATATATATATATATATATATATATATATATATATATATATATATATATATATATATATATATATACGGGTTGTATAATTATAATTTTGTCGTTTTCACCATACCTGTTGGGTATGGTGAAGGAGGCGGGAACAACCGTGGACATCTTCAAGAGAAAACTAGATGGTTTTCCTCCAAGGAGTGTCGGACCCACCGGGCTGTGGTGGGTATGTGGGCCTGCGGGCCGCTCCAAGCAACAGCCTGGTGGACCAAAACTTTGTCCAACAGGCTGTTGGTGGTAGCAGCCAGCGAGCCCAGAAACACCGCTACTAATCTCACCCCGTCAGACCAGAGTTTGTTTACAGTCGTAAATAATCTCCTTAATTTACGGGGTGACAAAAGAGGCGGGAGAAGCGTGCGTTAAGAGAGCGACAGTTACTGTGGCTTGGTTTATGGCCGCTCTGATCGCCCTCTTCAACCTGATTTACGCACCTTTAAGCTGGCAAATATCACTTTTCTTGGCCCCATGATTCACCCGCACCTGTTGTTGTGGTGGTGTTGATGTGTGCTGTCGTGCGCCGGACACCTGTTGTGTTGTATTTTGGTTGTAGTACACCTGTTATTACAACAATAGCAGCTGCCTCGTGTGGGCCAATAGCAGCTGCCTCGTATGGGCCGATAGCAGCTGCCTCGTATGGGTCAATAGCAGCTGCCTCGTATGGGTCAATAGCAGCTGCCTCGTATGGGCCGATAGGAGCTGCCTCGTATGGACCAATAGGAGCTGCCTCGTATGGACCAATAGGAGCTGCCTCGTATGGGTCAATAGCAGCTGCCTCGTATGGGCCAATAGGAGCTGCCTTGTATGGACCAGTAGCAGCTGCCTCGTATGGTCCAATAGGAGCTGCCTCGTATGGGCCGATAGCAGCTGCCTCGTATGGGTCAATAGGAGCTGCCTCGTATGGGTCAATAGGAGCTGCCTCGTATGGGGCGATAGCAGCTGCCTCGTATGGGCCGATAGCAGCTGCCTCCTATGGGCCGATAGCAGCTGCCTCGTATGGACCAATAGGAGCTGCCTCGTATGGACCAATAGGAGCTGCCTCGTATGGACCAATAGCAGCTGCCTCGTATGGACCAGTAGGAGCTGCCTCGTATGGGTCAATAGCAGCTGCCTCGTATGGACCAGTAGGAGCTGCCTCGTATGGGCCAATAGCAGCTGCCTCGTATGGACCAATAGCAGCTGCCTCGTATGGGTCAATAGCAGCTGCCTCGTATGGGTCAATAGCAGCTGCCTCGTATGGGCCGATAGGAGCTGCCTCGTATGGACCAATAGGAGCTGCCTCGTATGGACCAATAGGAGCTGCCTCGTATGGACCAATAGCAGCTGCCTCGTATGGACCAATAGGAGCTGCCTCGTATGGACCAATAGGAGCTGCCTCGTATGGACCAATAGCAGCTGCCTCGTATGGACCAGTAGGAGCTGCCTCGTATGGGTCAATAGCAGCTGCCTCGTATGGACCAGTAGGAGCTGCCTCGTATGGACCAATAGCAGCTGCCTCGTATGGACCAATAGCAGCTGCCTCGTATGGACCAATAGCAGCTGATTTCTCAACACTATCTTTTTAATATAATGAAAATAACTAACTTTATCATCTCTGGTCGCTAATATTAGCACCTCTACCCTACCTAGCTACACCTCTGGTCGCTAATATTAGCACCTCTACCCGACCTAGCTACACCTCGTCGCTAATATTAGCACCTCTACCCGACCCTGCTACACACCTCTGGTCGCTAATATTAGCACCACTACCCGACCTAGCTACACCTCTGGTCGCTAATATTAGCACCTCTACCCGACCTAGCTACTCCTCGTCGCTAATATTAGCACCCCTACCCTACCTAGCTACCTCTGGTCGCTAATATTAGCACCTCTACCCTCCCCTGCTACACCTCTGGTCGCTAATATTAGCACCTCTACCCAACCCTGGTACACCTCGCCGCTAATATTAGCACCTCTACCCTACCTAGCTACACCTCTGGTCGCTAATATTAGCACCTTTCACCACCACGACACACCCCGCTACATATCTCTCCCCGCTAATATTTAGCGGTCATTCATCACAGCGACACCCCGTGAGTCTGCGCTAACTGCCAGCGCTTCTCTCATTTTTCTCACCAGTTCGTTGGACTGAAAATGAGATATATAAAGAGGACGAAATTGGTCTTTAATAGAGCCGTGAGAAAAGTGTAGAGGCGTGAGTGAGGGCGCGAGGGGGCGGCGGCCCCGCTGGTGACAGGTGTGGCAGGTTTATGAGGCACTGGGGGACATTTCTGCCACAGTTTTGGGTAGTGGTGTTGTGGCACTGTGCCTCTTGTGGAGGGCCAGCCTCTTGTGGAGGGCCAGCCTCTTGTGGAGGGCCAGCCTCTTCCTCTAGTGCCTCTTGTGGTGGTCTTCCCACAGCGGCGCTGCCAAGGGACAGCCCCGAGGGACAGCCCCGGGGGACAGCCCCGAGGGGCTCCACACCTGCCAAGAGATACATCATAGCCAAGACTGAGAGGGAGGAGTGACGCAGGTGTGTTGACAGCCCAGCTTTGGTAGAGATTTATTGTGTACACATGTGTGTGTGTGTGTGTGTGTGTGTGTGTGTGTGTGTGTGTGTGTGTGTGTGTGAGTGTGTGAGTGTGTGTGTGTGTGTGTGTGTGTGTGTGTGTGTGTGTGTGTGTGTGTGTGAGTGTGTGTGTGTGTACTCACCTATTTGTGCTTGCGGGGGTTGAGCTCTGGCTCTGTGGTCCCGCCTCTCAACTGTCAATCAACTGGTGTACAGGTTCCTGAGCCTATTGGGCTCTATCATATCTACATTATAAACTGTGTATGGAGTCAGCCTCCACCACATCACTTCCTAATGCATTCCATCTGTTAACTACTCTGACACTGAAAAAGTTCCTTCTAACGTCTCTGTGGCTCATGTGGGTACTAAGTTTCCACCTGTGTCCCCTTGTTCGTGTCCCACCAGTGTTGAATATTTTATCCTTGTTTACCCGGTCGATTTCTCTGATGATTTTGTAGGTTGTGATCATGTCTCCCCTTACTCTTCTGTCTTCCAGCGTCGTGAGGTGCATTTCCCGCAGCCTTTCCTCGTAACTCATGCCTCTTAGTTCTGGGACTAGTCTAGTAGCATACCTTTGGACTTTTTCCAGCTTCGTCTTGTGCTTGACAAGGTACGGGCTCCATGCTGGGGCCGCATACTCCAGGATTGGTCTTACATGTGGCCCCGGTGGCCACACCCTTGCCCCGGTGGCCACACCCTTGCCCCGGTGGCCACACCCTTGCCCCGGTGGCCACACCCTTGCCCCAGTGGCCACACCCTTGCCCCGGTGGCCACACCCTTGCCCCGGTGGCCACACCCTTGCCCCGGTGGCCACACCCTTGCCCCGGTGGCCACACCCTTGCCCCGGTGGCCACACCCTTGCCCCGGTGGCCACACCCTTGCCCCGGTGGCCGCACCCTTGCCCCGGTGGCCACACCCTTGCCCCGGTGGCCACACCCTTGCCCCGGTGGCCACACCCTTGCCCCGGTGGCCACACCCTTGCCCCGGTGGCCACACCCTTGCCCCGGTGGCCACACCCTTGCCCCGGTGGCCACACCCTTGCCCCGGTGGCCACACCCTTGCCCCGGTGGCCACACCCTTGCCCCGGTGGCCACACCCTTGCCCCGGTGGCCACACCCTTGCCCCGGTGGCCACACCCTTGCCCCGGTGGCCACACCCTTGCCCCGGTGGCCACACCCGTGCCCCGAGAAGAGCAGGGGACGGGGTGTGGGTGGGGACACAGCCTCCAGAGTCAGCAGCGATATAATCATGTTTGGCCGAGGTCAGTAATGTGCGGGTGTTGACCCCCCCCCCCCCACCCCCAGGACACGCAGGAGGGCGGCAGGACACCCAGCAGGGAGGCAGGACACCCAGGAGGGAGGCAGGACACGCAGGAGGGAGGCAGGACACCCAGGAGGGCGGCAGGACACCCAGGAGGGAGGCAGGACACCCAGGAGGGAGGCAGGACACGCAGGAGGGAGGCAGGACACCCAGGAGGGAGGCAGGACACCCAGGAGGGCGGCAGGACACCCAGGAGGGCGGTAGGACACCCAGGAGGGAGGCAGGACACCCAGGAGGGAGGCAGGACACCCAGGAGGGAGGCAGGACACCCAGGAGGGAGGCAGGACACCCAGGAGGGAGGCAGGACACCCAGGAGGGAGGCAGGACACCCAGGAGGGCGGCAGGACACCCAGGAGGGAGGCAGGACACCCAGGAGGGAGGCTGGACACCCAAGAGGGCGGCAGGACACCCAAGAGGGCGGCAGGACACCCAGGAGGAGGGCAGGACACCCAGGAGGGCGGCAGGACACCCAGGAGGGCGGCAGGACACCCAGGAGGGCGGCTGGACACCCAGGAGGGAGGCAGGACACCCAGGAGGGAGGCAGGACACCCAAGAGGGCGGCAGGACACCCAGGAGGGAGGCAGGACACCCAGGAGGGCGGCAGGACACCCAGGAGGGAGGCAGGACACCCAGGAGGGCGGCAGGACACCCAGGAGGGCGGCAGGACACCCAGGAGGGAGGCAGGACACGCAGGAGGGCGGCAGGGCACCCAGAAGAGAGGCAGGACAACCAGGAGGGAGGCAGGACACCCAGGAGGGAGGCAGGACACCCAGGAGGGAGGCAGGACACCCAGGAGGGAGGCAGGACACCCAGGAGGGCGGCAGGACACCCAGGAGGGAGGCAGGACACCCATGAGGGAGGCAGGACACCCATGAGGGAGGCAGGACACGCAGGAGGGAGGCAGGACACCCAGGAGGGCGGCAGGACACCCAGGAGGGAGGCAGGACACCCAGGAGGGAGGCAGGACACCCAGGAGGGCGGCAGGACACCCAGGAGGGAGGCAGGACACCCAGGAGGGCGGCAGGACACCCAGGAGGGCGGTAGGACACCCAGGAGGGAGGCAGGACACCCAGGAGGGAGGCAGGACACCCAGGAGGGAGGCAGGACACCCAGGAGGGAGGCAGGACACCCAGGAGGGAGGCAGGACACCCAGGAGGGCGGCAGGACACCCAGGAGGGAGGCAGGACACCCAGGAGGGAGGCTGGACACCCAAGAGGGCGGCAGGACACCCAAGAGGGCGGCAGGACACCCAGGAGAGGGGCAGGACACCCAGGAGGGCGGCAGGACACCCAGGAGGGCGGCAGGACACCCAGGAGGGCGGCTGGACACCCAGGAGGGAGGCAGGACACCCAGGAGGGAGGCAGGACACCCAAGAGGGCGGCAGGACACCCAGGAGGGAGGCAGGACACCCAGGAGGGCGGCAGGACACCCAGGAGGGAGGCAGGACACCCAGGAGGGCGGCAGGACACCCAGGAGGGCGACAGGACACCCAGGAGGGAGGCAGGACACGCAGGAGGGCGGCAGGGCACCCAGGAGAGAGGCAGGACAACCAGGAGGGAGGCAGGACACCCAGGAGGGAGGCAGGACACCCAGGAGGGAGGCAGGACACCCAGGAGGGAGGCAGGACACCCAGGAGGGAGGCAGGACACCCAGGATGGCGGCAGGACACCCAGGAGGGAGGCAGGACACCCAGGAGGGCGGCAGGACACCCAGGAGGGAGGCAGGACACCCAGGAGGGCGGCAGGACACCCAGGAGGGAGGCAGGACACCCAGGAGGGCGGCAGGACACCCAGGAGGGCGGCAGGACACCCAGGAGGGAGGCAGGACACCCAGGAGGGAGGCAGGACACCCAGGAGGGCGGCAGGACACCCAGAAGGGAGGCAGGACACCCAGGAGGGCGGCAGGACACCCGGGAGGGAGGCAGGACACCCAGGAGGGAGGCAGGACACCCAGGAGGGCGGCAGGACACCCAGGAGGGCGGCAGGACACCCAGGAGGGAGGCAGGACACCCAGGAGGGAGGCAGGACACCCAGGAGGGCGGCAGGACACCCAGGAGGGAGGCAGGACACCCAGGAGGGCGGCAGGACACCCGGGAGGGAGGCAGGACACCCATGAGGGAGGCAGGACACGCAGGAGGGAGGCAGGACACCCAGGAGGGCGGCAGGACACCCAGGAGGGAGGCAGGACACCCAGGAGGGAGGCAGGACACCCAGGAGGGCGGCAGGACACCCAGGAGGGAGGCAGGACACCCAGGAGGGCGGCAGGACACCCAGGAGGGCGGCAGGACACGCAGGAGGGCGGCAGGACACGCAGGAGGGCGGCAGGACCCCCAGGAGGGAGGCAGGACACCCAGGAGGGCGGCAGGACACCCAGGAGGGCGGCAGGATACCCGGGAGGGCGGCAGGACACCCAGGAGGGCGGCAGGACACCCAGGAGGGCGGCAGGACACCCAGGAGGGAGGCAGGACACCCAGAAGGGAGGCAGGACACCCAGGATGGCGGCAGGACACCCAGGAGGGAGGCAGGACACCCAGGAGGGAGGCAGGACACCCAGGAGGGCGGCAGAACACCCAGGAGGGAGGCAGGACACCCAGGAGGGAGGCAGGACACCCAGGATGGCGGCAGGACACCCAGGAGAGAGGCAGGACACCCAGGAGGGCGGCAGGACACCCAGGAGGGCGGCAGGGCACCCAGGAGGGCGGCAGGACACCCAGGAGGGAGGCAGGACACCCAGGAGGGAGACAGGACACCCAGGAGGGAGGCAGGACACGCAGGAGGGAGGCAGGACACGCAGGAGGGAGGCAGGACACCCAGGAGGGAGACAGGACACCCAGGAGGGAGGCAGGACACGCAGGAGGGAGGCAGGACACGCAGGAGGGAGGCAGGACACCCAGGAGGGAGGCAGGATACCCAGGAGGGAGGCAGGACACCCAGGAGGGCGGCAGGACACGCAGGAGGGAGGCAGGACACCCAGGAGGGCGGCAGGACACCCAGGAGGGCGGCAGGACACCCAGGAGGGCGGCAGGACACGCAGGAGGGAGGCAGGACACGCAGGAGGGAGGCAGGACACCCAGGAGGGTGGCAGGACACCCAGGAGGGAGGCAGGACACGCAGGAAGGAGGCAGGACACCCAGGAGGGAGGCAGGATACCCAGGAGGGCGGCAGGACACCCAGGAGGGCGGCAGGACACCCAGGAGGGCGGCAGGACACCCAGGAGGGCTGCAGGACACGCAGGAGGGAGGCAGGACACGCAGGAGGGAGGCAGGACACCCAGGAGGGTGGCAGGACACCCAGGAGGGAGGCAGGACACGCAGGAAGGAGGCAGGACACCCAGGAGGGAGGCAGGATACCCAGGAGGGAGGCAGGACACCCAGGAGGGAGGCAGGACACCCAGGAGGGAGGTAGGACACATGTGTAAACTTCACTGTTGTGTAAACTTCACTGTTAATGTGACCGTGATCCTGGCAGCCAATCAGACGGGTCATTAAGGCACTATTCCTACTAACGACCACACGGCTAATTAGCCCCGTTACCTAAACCTAAGTCTTAATGATCACAGCTGTCAGTCTAATTACCTGTTATGCCATCTTCAAGTGTCCGTGATTGTAGCCGTTACTGCGTCTTAGTGAGAGCCATTTAACCGTCTAGTGAGATTAACAACTTGGTCTATATACTCTTCCTGACTTTAACAACTGTAAACATTGTAATTAATTACCTAGTTATCATTTAGTTGCTTAACTAATTAGTCTAGTGACCTCTGAAGCTCAACTTCAGAAGTCACTAGATATGTTTATACATCTCATTTATACATTTATACGTTTATATAAGCATTTATGCATCTTATATATATATATATATATATATATATATATATATATATATATATATATATATATATATATATATATATATATATATATATATATATGTGTGTGTGTGTCCCAGCTACACGGGGACACGACAAGCAAGGGGCACAGTCTACCAACACCCCCGCTACCCATCACACAGTGAGCGGGTGTACCCTTGGCGTGTGCGGCGGACAGCTTGGGTATTCTCGGGAGTGTGAAGGTTGGCTGAGGTAATGACCCGTGGGAGGGTAGTAGAGAGGGGCCCAGCGGCCGCAGTTTACATACAGATGTGTGGTAATGAGAGCAGTGTGAGGCAGTGCTGCCCTCTCTCTCACACAACTGCTGTATATGTATCACAGGTTATGCTGCCTTTTACCATGATACTCGCGG
>NC_091203.1:23571559-23599059 GCF_040958095.1 Procambarus clarkii | reverse complement strand
TGATGAGGTCATCACCTGTGATGACCTGCTGTAGTCATGCTAACGAGGCCTTGAGCATGTTACTACTTCTCGTTAACAGTCATGCTAACGAGGCCTTGAGCATGTTACTACTTCTCGTTAGCAATCATGCTAACGAGGCCTTGAGCATGTTACTACTTCTCGTTAACAGTCATGCTAACGAGGCCTTGAGTATGTCACTACCTCTCGTTAGCAGTCATGCTAACGAGGCCCCTGACTTAACTTTTAGGTAACAAAGATGTTCTTGACAACTCCTGAGTGTAAACATGGTCTAACCACTTGGTTTAACCGGCAGCTGTTACGTCCGGGTCATTAGTCACTAATTATCCACAGTTATATTGGCTCCTCCACTCCTGGGAGGTCATTAAGACATTATAGTGATCCTTGGAGGAACATTGTTGTTCATCTGTTCATCTGGGGGTCTCGTAGCCTGGTGGATAGCGCGCAGGACTCGTAATTCTGTGGCGCGGGTTCGATTCCCGCACGAGGCAGAAACAGATGGGCAAAGTTTCTTTCACCCTGAATGCCCCTGTTACCTAGCAGTAAATATGTACCTGGGTGTTAGTCAGCTGTCACGGGCTGCTTCCTGGGGGTGAAGGCCTGGTCGAGGACCGGGCCGCGGGGACACTAAAGCCCCGAAATCATCTCAAGATAACCTCAAGATAGATCTCCGGTTGATGGCTTCCCAACCATGTCGAAGGAAACCGGTTCTCCAGAAGCCCTAACGTTTATGTTATTGCCCAATTTGCAGGCCCAATGGTCCGCCATTAAATTGCCCAATGGTTGTGTAATGGTTGTATAATGGTTGTATAATAGTTGCACAAAAGTTGTACAAAGGTTGTGGAAAGGTTGTTCAAAAGTTGTACAATGGTTGTATGAAGGTTGCACAAAGGTTGTATAAAGGTTGCACAAAGGTTGTATAAAGGTTGTGTAAAGGTTGTACAATGGTTGTATGAAGGTTGTGCAAAGGTTATTCAAAAGTTGTACAATGGTTGTATAAAGGTTGTGTAAAGGTTGTTCAAAAGTTGTACAATGGTTGTATGAAGGTTGTATAAAGGTTATTCAAAAGTTGTACAATGGTTGTATAAAGGTTGTGTAAAGGTTGTTCAAAAGTTGTACAATGGTTGTATGAAGGTTGTATGAAAGTTGCACAAAGGTTGTGTAAAGGTTGTTCAAACGTTGTACAGTGGTTGTATGAAGGTAGTATGAAGGTTGTATAAAGGTTAAAACAGCCGTCTAAGCAACGTTATTCTCTGGGTAATCAAAGGCTCCAGGAATGTTGATAGTCTTGAAAATAAAATATATTCTTAAAAGTGTTTTTGTTGTTAGTAATTTGGTATTATGTTAAATTTAGACTTTATGTGTGCTGTATATGTGTCATTTGCTTAATTGAGGACACGTGTAAGTTGGTCTATAATGTATCATTAGTTGAGTAACATGTGTCTTGGTCTCTATAATGACATCATTATTACCGTCCATGACCCGTCCACCAGCAATGCCTCGACAATGACAGGTGTAGACAGGTGAGAATCAATCCCGTCTCTACTGTACAGAACACGGTTCTAAAAGTTGATTTTCTAATCTTAGAAAAACAATTTAACATCACGACAGTGGCAGAAGTTGTCACAAAGGCCCAGACCTGATCGTTTAGACCTGATCGTTTAGACCTGATCGTTTAGACCTGATCGTTTAGACCTGATCGTTTAGACCTGATCGAATCCTTTATATATATTTAATATTCTTTACGGAAAGCTTTATATCGAAATATATTAACTTTATATCTTACTGAGTTCTCTTATCACACTGGAAGACGCCAGTCGACGCCACACTATAGAGGCGTCCGGCGTCGACCTAACGCCGAATCAAGCAGCAAGATCGTAACCTAATTACGAGCTCGTAACAGCCCCTCTGAAACCCGCGGCCAGTTGGGCATGGGCATGATGCCCACCACATATCCACACCAAGACCCGCCAACTATCCATCAATCACACTGGCGCCCGAAGATCCAACTGGAAAAATGAAAATCTCTCTCCGAGCCCTGTGATCCCGGGCGGTAAGTGCGTCAAGACGTCTAATCAATCTGGTTCGTTGGAGATGGACAGCTGGCGGCGGTGTAGAGTCCAGCTGGTTGGAGATGGACAGCTGGCGGCGGTGTGGAGTCCAGCTGGTTGGAGATGGACAGCTGGCGGCGGTGTGGAGTCCAGCTGGTTGGAGATGGACAGCTGGCGGCGGTGTGGAGTCCAGCTGGTTGGAGATGGACAGCTGGCGGCGGTGTGGAGTCCAGCTGGTTGGAGATGGACAGCTGGCGGCGGTGTGGAGTCCAGCTGGTTGGAGATGGACAGCTGGCGGCGGTGTAGAGTCCAGCTGGTTGGAGATGGACAGCTGGCGGCGGTGTGGAGTCCAGCTGGTTGGAGATGGACAGCTGGCGGCGGTGTGGAGGCCAGCTGGTTGGAGATGGACAGCTGGCGGCGGTGTGGAGGCCAGCTGGTTGGAGATGGACACCTGGCGGCGGTGTGGAGTCCAGCTGGTTGGAGATGGACAGCTGGCGGCGGTGTGGAGTCCAGCTGGTTGGAGATGGACACCTGGCGGCGGTGTGGAGTCCAGCTGGTTGGAGATGGGCAGCTGGCGGCGGTGTGGAGTCCAGCTGGTTGGAGATGGACATCTGGCGGCGGTGTAGAGTCCAGCTGGTTGGAGATGGACAGCTGGCGGCGGTGTGGAGTCCAGCTGGTCAAAATACTTCTCAAATTGTCCGTCCAGCAGTCTGCCTGCAGGCAGAACAGGTGTCAAGACCCGGGCAAGCCGTCAAGGCTGAACCAGGAGTGCCTCTGATTGGCTCCTATCTTCTAATTACCCCCACTTCATCCCCCATTAATAACGAAAATCATCGCTATATGAACCAATTCTCACATTCCACGATAGCCACTAAAATCAGTATTAAATTTACCGATGATAACAGGATTAACACCGATTCTAGTTGAGCACAATTAATCGTGCTCAAGTAACACCTTCGTAGCGAAGTGTCTGAGAAGCTTGCACAGTGACGGCCAGAGGGTCAACGCCTCGCAAGGCCGACATTCCTTGAGAACATGACATACAGATGGACGAGCGAAGGTGACCAGCTGTGGACACCAAGCCAGCTGCGTCAGCCTCTATTTATAGTTCCTTGCCGGATCTTGACTTTTTATATAGAGTAATAGAGCCGAAACTCTGGACTCTATAAAGCCGTATTAGAGTCACAGATGTTGACTCTATGAGCAGGATTAGAGTCGCACGTTTGGGCTACTTGAAGCAGTAATAGAACTGCACTTCTGGACTCTATAAAGAAGTAACAGAGTCGAAGTTCGGGACTCTATAAAACAGTAATTAAGCCCCCCCCCCTCTCCCCCCACATTCTATAAAGCAGTTGTGTTTTATATATGATTATTTTCTACCACAGAGGTGGCCGGACATTTACAATGCTAACCAACATATTTACATTTTCTTCTGTCCTCCATGGACAGGGTGAGAGATGTGTTAAACACATCAGCAGTAATAGAGCAGAAGTTATGGACTCTAAACGGTAGTAACAATAGAGCAGCAATAGGGTGAAAGAAACTCATATGTTTCCGCCTCCACCGGGGATCGAACCCGAAACCTCAGGATTACGAATCCCGAGTGCTGTCCACTCAGCCGTCAGGCCCCCCCCCCCCCTGTGGTTGGCTGGTGTTATTATGCCGCCGAAGATCTGGACTTAGAGCGTTGTAATAGAGCCGAAGCCCTAGTCTCTATATAGAACAAATTATATCAAAATGTCTGGACTCTATGAAGCAGAAATAGAGCTACAGCTCTTTGATCTATAAACCAGTCAAAGAATCACAACTGAAGCATTGACAAATCAGTATTAAAGAGTCCAAACTCTGGACTCTTTTAAAGCATTAAGAAAGCATAAGGTCTGGACTCTATAGACCAGAAATAGAGCCGAGGCTCTACAGAGCAGCTGGAGGATCAAGCCAAGACCAAGAATTAGCTGGGAGCTTCAGAGTGTGAGTTGATAACATTGATGAGTTATGATAACAGCCGCTAATACCAGGGTGTTCGGGCGGCCCCTGGTGATGCCCCATCACCCGGGTGTTGCCCCTGATGTGGGCAGATACTGCTGCGACCCCTAGTGTATCCCCCTGATGTGGACAGATACTGCTGCGACCCCTCGTGTATCCCCCTGATGTGGGCAGATACTGCTACGACCCCTCGTGTATCCCCCTGATGTGGGCAGATACTGCTGCGACCCCTCGTGTATCCCCCTGATGTGGGCAGATACTGCTGCGACCCCCTAGTGTATCCCCCTGATGTGGGCAGATACTGCTGCGACCCCTAGTGTATCCCCCTGATGTGGGCAGATACTGCTGCGACCCCTAGTGTATCCCCCTGATGTGGGCAGATACTGCTGCGACCCCTAGTGTATCCCCCTGATGTGGGCAGATACTGCTGCGACCCCTAGTGTATCCCCCTGATGTGGGCAGATACTGCTGCGACCCCTAGTGTATCCCCCTGATGTGGGCAGATACTGCTGCGACCCCTAGTGTATCCCCCTGATGTGGGCAGATACTGCTGCGACCCCTAGTGTATCCCCCTGATGTGGGCAGATACTGCTGCGACCCCTAGTGTATCCCCCTGATGTGGGCAGATACTGCTGCGACCCCTAGTGTATCCCCCTGATGTGGGCAGATACTGCTGCGACCCCTAGTGTATCCCCCTGATGTGGGCAGATACTGCTGCGACGACCCCTAGTGTATCCCCCTGATGTGGGCAGATACTGCTGCGACCCCTAGTGTATCCCCCTGATGTGGGCAGATACTGCTGCGACCCCTAGTGTATCCCCCTGATGTGGGCAGATACTGCTGCGACCCCTAGTGTATCCCCCTGATGTGGGCAGATACTGCTGCGACCCCTAGTGTATCCCCCTGATGTGGGCAGATACTGCTGCGACGACCCCTAGTGTATCCCCCTGATGTGGGCAGATACTGCTGCGACGACCCCTAGTGTATCCCCCTGATGTGGGCAGATACTGCTGCGACCCCTAGTGTATCCCCCTGATGTGGGCAGATACTGCTGCGACCCCTAGTGTATCCCCCTGATGTGGGCAGACACTGCTGCGACCCCTAGTGTATGCCCCTGATGTGGGCAGATACTGCTGCGACCCCTAGTGTATCCCCCTGATGTGGGCAGATACTGCTGCGACCCCTAGTGTATCCCCCTGATGTGGGCAGATACTGCTGCGACCCCTAGTGTATCCCCCTGATGTGGGCAGATACTGCTGCGACCCCTAGTGTATCCCCCTGATGTGGGCAAATACTGCTGCGACCCCTAGTGTATCCCCCTGATGTGGGCAGATACTGCTGCGACCCCCAGTGTATCCCCCTGATGTGGGCAGATACTGCTGCGACCCCTAGTGTATCCCCCTGATGTGGGCAGATACTGCTGCGACCCCTAGTGTATCCCCCTGATGTGGGCAGATACTGCTGCGACCCCTAGTGTATCCCCCTGATGTGGGCAGATGCTGCTGCGACCCCTAGTGTATCCCCCTGATGTGGGCAGATACTGCTGCGACCCCTAGTGTATCCCCCTGATGTGGGCAGATACTGCTGCGACCCCCTAGTGTATCCCCCTGATGTGGGCAGATACTGCTGCGACCCCTAGTGTATCCCCCTGATGTGGGCAGATACTGCTGCGACCCCTAGTGTATCCACCTGATGTGGGCAGATACTGCTGCGACCCCTAGTGTATCCCCCTGATGTGGGCAGATACTGCTGCGACCCCTAGTGTATCCCCCTGATGTGGGCAGATACTGCTGCGACCCTTAGTGTATCCCCCTGATGTGGGCAGATACTGCTGCGACCCCTAGTGTATCCCCCTGATGTGGGCAGATACTGCTGCGACGACCCCTAGTGTATCCCCCTGATGTGGGCAGATACTGCTGCGACCCTTAGTGTATCCCCCTGATGTGGGCAGATACTGCTGCGACCCCTAGTGTATCCCCCTGATGTGGGCAGATACTGCTGCGACGACCCCTAGTGTATCCCCCTGATGTGGGCAGATACTGCTGCGACCCCTAGTGTATCCCCCTGATGTGGGCAGATACTGCTGCGACCCTTAGTGTATCCCCCTGATGTGGGCAGATACTGCTGCGACCCCTAGTGTATCCCCCTGATGTGGGCAGATACTGCTGCGACCCCTAGTGTATCCCCCTGATGTGGGCAGATACTGCTGCGACCCCCAGTGTATCCCCCTGATGTGGGCAGATACTGCTGCGACCCCTAGTGTATCCCCTGATGTGGGCAGATACTGCTGCGACCCCTAGTGTATCCCCCTGATGTGGGCAGATACTGCTGCGACCCCTAGTGTATCCCCCTGATGTGGGCAGATACTGCTGCGACCCCTAGTGTATCCCCCTGATGTGGACAGATACTGCTGCGACCCCTAGTGTATCCCCCTGATGTGGGCAGATACTGCTGCGACCCCCTAGTGTATCCCCCTGATGTGGGCAGATACTGCTGCGACCCCTAGTGTATCCCCCTGATGTGGGCAGATACTGCTGCGACCCCTCGTATATCCCCCTGATGTGGGCAGATCAGTGTCAGTGCACAACCGTTCCTGTTGGGACGTGAGGGAGCAGGGGTCAGCAACACGAGCCTCACTACACAAGGGAGCGGGAGGACGGAGATGTCAACGCCACCGTACGTAGTGATCCCAGCGAGCGATTCACTACGGCGTCTCGTATAGTATCGTAGCGCTCTACGGTGGTGCGTATCGCAGCGCTCTACGGTGGTGCGTGTCGTAGCGCTCTACGGTGACGCGTGTCGTAGCATTCTACGGTGACGCGTGTCGTAGCGCTCTACGGTGATGCGTGTCGCAGCGCTCTACGGTGATGCGTGTCGTAGTGCTCTACGGTGATGCGTGTCGTAGCACTCTACGATGATGCGTGTCGTAGCGCTCTACGATGATGCGTATCGTAGCGCTCTACGGTGATACGTATCGCAGCGCTCTACGATGATGCGTGTCGTAGCGCTCTACGGTGATACGTATCGCAGCGCTCTACGATGATGCGTATCGTAGCGCTCTACGGTGATACGTATCGCAGCGCTCTACGATGATACGTATCGCAGCGCCCTACGATGATACGTATCGCAGCGCTCTACGATGATACGTATCGCAGCGCCCTACGATGATACGTATCGCAGCGCTCTACAATGATACGTATCGCAGCGCCCTACGATGATACGTATCGCAGCGCTACGATACGAGCTTCACAGCGATCGTCTTAGCGGTGACCCAGAGGCGAAGGCGCATAATTTCCACCTTCTTGTAGAAGCTATATTTATCCAACTGTGATTGATTGATGAAGATTAAGCCACCGAAGAGGTGGCACGGGCATGAATAGCCCGTAAGTGGTGGCCCTTTTGAGCCATTACCAGTATCAATAGATGATACTGGAGATCTGTGGAGGCGCAACTGCACCCTGCGTGACGGGAGATGTCTCCTGTGTATATATCCAGCTGTGCTTGTACAAGTTGCTTATATCCATCTGTGCTTGTAGCGGTGAGATACCCCAGCGACGAATCCCCAGGTTACGTGTTGTTACGACACAGTAGCCAATCACAGCTCAGCCTTCTCTGGGAGTAACACCCCCCCCCTATCCTTATCAGATAGACTATCAGCTGGTAACTAACACCGAGCGACCGTACAGAAATAAGCAGGGAAGGGTGTTACGACATAAGCTACTCCTCATCACAATCGACTTGAGAATGGTCCAGGACGGACCGAAACGTCGTCGTCCCTTCAATTTCTAGTGTGTGGTCTGGTCAACAAGCAGGGAAGACCTGGGGCGAGATTCACGAAGTTGTTACGCAAGCACTTACGAACCTGGGGCCAGATTCATGAAGTAGTTACGCAAGCATTTGCAAACCTGTACATCTTTTCTCAATCTGTGGCGGCTTTGTTTGCAATTATTAGACAGTTAATGAGCTCGGAAGCACCAGGAGGCTGTTTATAACAACAGTTGATTGGCAAGTTTTTATGCTTGTAAACTGTTTAATAAATGTAAACAAAGCCGCCAAAGATTGAGGAAAGATGTACACGTTCGTAAGTGCTTGCGTAACTGCTTCATGAATCTGGCCCCAGGTTCGTAAGTGCTTGCGTAACAACTTCATGAATCTGGCCCCAGGTTCGTAAGTGCTTGCGTAACTACTTCATGAATCTGGCCCCAGGTTCGTAAGTGCTTGCGTAACTACTTCATGAATCTGGCCCCAGGTTCGTAAGTGCTTGCGTAACTACTTTATGAATCTGGCCCCAGGTTCGTAAGTGCTTGCGTAACTGCTTCGTGAATCTGGCCCTAGGATCATAAGTGCTTGCGTAACTACTTCATGAATCTGGCCCCAGGTTCGTAAGTGCTTGCGTAACAACTTCATGAATCTGGCCCCAGGTTCGTAAGTGCTTGCGTAACTACTTCATGAATCTGGCCCCAGGTTCGTAAGTGCTTGCGTAACAACTTCATGAATCTGGCCCCAGGTTCGTAAGTGCTTGCGTAACAACTTCATGAATCTGGCCCCAGGTTCGTAAGTGCTTGCGTAACAACTTCATGAATCTGGCCCCAGGTTCGTAAGTGCTTGCGTAACAACTTCATGCATCTGGCCCCAGGTTCGTAAGTGCTTGCGTAACTACTTCATGAATCTGGCCCCAGGTACACAACGCGAGAGTAGATCACTGTCTGGGAAGAGTAGGAAAAGTAGCACTGGCCGTGTGGTTAAGTCACATATCACTAAGGAAAGGGAAGGGAACTATCAGGGGGGGGGGGGAAGCGACGACCCATCACGACTATATAGCAGTTAGAAGGGGGTGTCAGGATAAGGATTTGGGTCCCCCCTTCTTCCCCCCCCCCCCCCTCCCACTTGCACCTATTCAACCTGCCACGTCACACCCTTCAATGACCTTACTGGGCTAAGCCACACCCTCCCCAAGCCAACCTTCCCCCCCCCCTCCTAGCCCCAACATCTCCCCCCCCCACCCCACCCCATCCCCTTCTACCTCCATTGCATTCAATCCCATCTACTCCACCCCATCACCCAAAGTTCACCTCATGCTACTCCAACCCCAAACCCCATATCTCTCATAGAACCCCCCTCACCTCTCCCCCCCATCTCCCTCTCCCCCTCTTCTACCCCAAGACCTCCACCTACCCCCTGATTCCCCCCTGACTAACACAACCTTTCTTCCACCCTCAACACCCAGTTCTTGAGGGGGGGGGGAGCCGGTCGGCCGAGCGGACAGCACGCTGGCTTGTGATCCTGTGGTCCTGGGTTCGATTCCGGGCGCCGGAGAGAAACAATGGGCAGAGTTTCTTTCACCCTATGCCCCCTGTTACCTAGCAGTAAAATAGGTACCTGGGTGTTAGTCAGCTGTCAAGGGCTGCTTCCTGGGGGTGGAGGCCTGGTCGAGGACCGGGCCGCGGGGACACTAAAGCCCCGAAATCATCTTAAGTTAACCTCAAGATGATAACCCATGATACTTCTCCCCTTATCCCCCCCCACTATCCTTCTTCCCCCCCAACCTCTCAACCTCTATCCGACTCCCGCTATCACTCAACCTCTCAACCTCCTTATGCTTCTCAGACCCTCACTAATTTTCAGACCCATTCTGCCCTGGCCAACCCCCCCCCCCCCCCTCCCTTTGATGCCCAGACCCCACTCGCCCCCCAGACATCCCCCAGACTCCCAGAAAAAGGGGGAACTCTTTCACCAGAGTTTCCGTGAAGAGTCTCAACGTTTGGTACGCCAATGCTGATGGGGTATCTAATAAAGCAGAAGAGATAAAAGGAAGAGTTGGTGAGGCAGATCCTGACATAGTTGCAATTGTGGAAACTAAAATAAATGACATGATCTCAGATGCAATCTTTCCTGAAGGGTACCAGGTGATACGAAAAGAGAGGACACAGAGACAGGGAGGGGGAGTAGCACTCCTAATAAAGCAGAAATGGAAGTTTGAAGACCTGGGAAATCGGGTTACCAATGAGTGCACAAGCTTCATACATGGAACTCTGACAGTAGATGGGAGGAAGATTGTGATCCTGGTAATCTACAATCCCCCACCAAACAGTAGAAGACCCAGGCAGGAGTATGATGACAACAACAAAGCATGTATAGATGAACTGCAGAAGGCAGCAACACTAGCCCACAGAATGAGAGCGAAGCTGCTGATCATGGGGGACCTAAATCATGGAGAGATAAATTGGGAATCAAGGAATCCCCATGGAGGGGACGAAACGTGGGGAGCAAAATTAGTAAATGTTATAGACAGGAATTTCCTGACACAACATGTGAAGGAAGACACAAGGGACAGAAGAGGAGATGCACCGAGCCTATTAGACCTGATTTTCACCCAGAACGTAGAAGATATCGAGAATTTAGAGCATGAAATACCTCTAGGGGCCAGTGACCATTGTGTCCTAGTCTTTGACTACATGATGGAATTCAAAATTATGACCATGGGACAAGAGATCTGGGAAAGGAGAGCTGACTACAGGAAAGGGGACTATAAGAGGATAAGGGACTATCTGGGAGAAGTGCAGTGGGAGGAGGAAATTAGAGGAAAAACAGTCCAAGATATGATGGACCTAGTCATACAGAAATGCCAGGAGGCCGAAGAAAGATTTATACCAACAGTAAAGGGGAAGGTTTGCGGATGACGCAAAGTTGATGAGAAGAGTTGTGACAGATGAGGATTGCAGGATCCTACAAGAGGACCTGAACAGGTTGCAGAGATGGTCAGAGAAATGGCTACTGGAGTTCAACACGAGCAAATGTAAAGTTATGGAAATGGGACTAGGAGATAGGAGACCAAAGGGACAGTACACAATGAAGGGGAACAGCCTACCTGTGACGACGCGTGAAAGAGACCTGGGGGTGGACGTAACACCTAATCTATCTCCTGAGGCACATATAAATAGGATAACGACAGCAGCGTACTCTACACTGGCGAAAGTTAGAACATCATTCAGAAACCTAAGTAAGGAGACATTTAGGGCGCTTTACACCGCCTATGTGAGGCCAGTCTTAGAGTATGCCGCCTCATCATGGAGTCCCCATCTGAAGAAGCATATAAGGAAACTGGAAAAGGTTCAGAGGTTTGCAATGAGACTCGTCCCAGCGTTACGAGGGATGGGATATGAAGAGCGCCTGAAGGAACTGAGCCTTACGACACTAGAAAAAAGAAGGGAGAGGGGGGATATGATAGGAACGTATAAGATACTCAGAGGGATTGACAGAGTGGACATAGACGAAATGTTCACACGGAATAGTAACAGAACGAGAGGACATGGATGGAAGCTTGAAACTCAGATGAGTCACAGAGATGTTAGGAAGTTTTCTTTTAGCGTGAGAGTAGTGGGAAAATGGAATGCACTTCAGGAACAGGTTGTGGAAGCAAATACTATTACTAATTTTAAAACCAGGTATGATAGGGAAATGGGACAGGAGTCATTGCTGTAAACAACCGATAGCTAGAAAGGCGGGATCCAAGAGTCAATGCTCGATCCTGCAAGCACAACTAGGTGAGTACACAGCAACGACAACAACAACAACAACAACAACAGCAGCGACGACAACAACAGCGACGACAACAACGACAACAACAAGAGCCACACTGTGGCCGGGCCGGCGGGAAAGGCTCGCCCGCGGGCACAAAGTTAAGACTCGTAACTGCTTTAACATTTAATTTAGAAATTCTTAAGTAGACAGCTGGTCAACAAATAGGTCTGCAGCACGCAGCGCCACACCCAGGCACCTGTGGGTGTGGAGCACGCGGCGCCACACCCAGCCACCTGTGGGTGTGGAGCACGCAGCGCCACACCCAACCACCTGTGGGTGTGGAGCACGCGGCGCCACACCCAGCCACCTGTGGGTGTGGAGCACGCAGCGCCACACCCAGCCACCTGTGGGTGTGGAGCACGCGGCGCCACACCCAGCCACCTGTGGGTCTGGAGCACGCAGCGCCACACCCAGGCACCTGTGGGCCTGGAGCACGCGGCGCCACACCCAGCCACCTGTGGGTCTGGAGCACGCAGCGCCACACCCAGGCACCTGTGGGCCTGGAGCACGCGGCGCCACACCCAGCCACCTGTGGGTGTGGAGCACGCGGCGCCACACCCAGCCACCTGTGGGTCTGGAGCACGCAGCGCCACACCCAGGCACCTGTGGGCCTGGAGCACGCGGCGCCACACCCAGCCACCTGTGGGTCTGGAGCACGCAGCGCCGCACCCAGGCACCTGTGGGCCTGGAGCACGCGGCGCCACACCCAGCCACCTGTGGGTGTGGAGCACGCGGCGCCACACCAAGCCACCTGTGGGTCTGGAGCACGCAGCGCCACACCCAGGCACCTGTGGGTCTGGAGCACGCGGCGCCACACCCAGCCACCTTTGGGTCTGGAGCACGCGGCGCCACACCCAGCACCTGTGTGTCTGGAGCACGCAGCGCCACACCCAGCACCTGTGGGTCTGGAGCATGCAGCGCCACACCCAGCACCTGTGGGTCTGGAGCACGCAGCGCCACACCCAGCACCTGTGGGTGTGGAGCATGCAGCGCCACACCCAGCCACCTGTGGGTGTGGAGCACGGGGCGCCACACCCAGCCACCTGTGGGTCTGGAGCACGGGGCGCCACACCCAGCCACCTGTGGGTCTGGAGCACGCAGCGCCACACCCAGCACCTGTGGGTCTGGAGCACGCAGCGCCACACTCAGCACCTGTGGGTCTGGAGCACGCAGCGCCACACCCAGCACCTGTGGGTCTGGAGCACGCAGCGCCACACCCAGCCACCTGTGGGTGTGGAGCACGGGGCGCCACACCCAGCCACCTGTGGGTCTGGAGCACGGGGCCCCACACCCAGCCACCTGTGGGTCTGGAGCACGCAGCGCCACACCCAGCCACCTGTGGGTGTGGAGCACGCGGCGCCACACCCAGCCACCTGTGGGTGTGGAGCACGCAGCGCCACACCCAGCCACCTGTGGGTGTGGAGCACGCAGCGCCACACCCAGGCACCTGTGGGTCTGGAGCACGCGGCGCCACACCCAGCACCTGTGGGTCTGGAGCACGCAGCGCCACACCCAGCCACCTGTGGGTCTGGAGCACGCAGCGCCACACCCAGGCACCTGTGGGTCTGGAGCACGCGGCGCCACACCCAGCACCTGTGGGTGTGGAGCACGCAGCGCCACACCCAGCCACCTGTGGGTCTGGAGCACGCAGCGCCACACCCAGGCACCAGTGGGTCTGGAGCACGCGGCGCCACACCCAGCACCTGTGGGTGTGGAGCACGCAGCGCCACACCCAGCCACCTGTGGGTCTGGAGCACGGGGCGCCACACCCAGCCACCTGTGGGTCTGGAGCACGGGGCGCCACAGCCAGCCACCTGTGGGTCTGGAGCACGCGGCGCCACACCCAGCACCTGTGTGTCTGGAGCACGCAGCGCCACACCCAGCCACCTGTGGGTCTGGAGCACGGGGCGCCACACCCAGCCACCTGTGGGTCTGGAGCACGGGGCGCCACACCCAGCCACCTGTGGGTCTGGAGCACGCGGCGCCACACCCAGCACCTGTGTGTCTGGAGCACGCAGCGCCACACCCAGCCACCTGTGGGTCTGGAGCACGGGGCGCCACACCCAGCACCTGTGGGTGTGGAGCACGCAGCGCCACACCCAGCCACCTGTGGGTCTGGAGCACGCAGCGCCACACCCAGCCACCTGTGGGTCTGGAGCACGCAGCGCCACACCCAGCCACCTGTGGGTCTGGAGCACGCAGCGCCACACCCAGGCACCTGTGGGTCTGGAGCACGCGGCGCCACACCCAGCACCTGTGGGTGTGGAGCACGCAGCGCCACACCCAGCCACCTGTGGGTCTGGAGCACGGGGCGCCACACCCAGCCACCTGTGGGTCTGGAGCACGCGGCGCCACACCCAGCACCTGTGTGTCTGGAGCACGCAGCGCCACACCCAGCCACCTGTGGGTCTGGAGCACGCAGCGCCACACCCAGCCACCTGTGGGTCTGGAGCACGCGGCGCCACACCCAGCCACCTGTGGGTGTGGAGCAGGCGGTGCCACACCCACCACCTGTGGGTGTGGAGCAGGCGGCGCCACACCCAGGCACCTGTGGGTGTGGAGCACGCGGCGCCACACCCAGCCACCTGTGGGTGTGGAGCACGCGGCGCCACACCCAGCCACCTGTGGGTGTGGAGCACGCGGCGCCACACCCAGCCACCTGTGTGTCTGGAGCACGCGGCGCCACACCCAGCCACCTGTGGGTGTGGAGCACGCGGCGCCACACCCAGCCACCTGTGGGTGTGGAGCACGCGGCGCCACACCCAGCCACCTGTGGGTGTGGAGCACGCGGCGCCACACCCAGCCACCTGTGGGTGTGGAGCACGCGGCGCCACACCCAGCCACCTGTGGGTGTGGAGCACGCGGCGCCACACCCAGCCACCTGTGTGTCTGGAGCACGCGGCGCCACACCCAGCACCTGCGAGGATCGCCACTCACAGAATGGGTGGTACACAATTCCTTACCTCCATAACTTCCAATAACGACCACTAATGCCTGGTAATGGCCGCTAACAACCCACCATCAGCATGGGAAAGCCATGAGTAATCTTACGTGGGTCGTGAGGTGTGGGTTGACTCGCCTAGTTGTGCTTGCGGGGGTTGAGCTCTGGCTCTTTGGTCCCGCCTCTCAACCGTCAATCAACTGGTGTACAGGTTCCTGAGCCTACTGGGCTCTATCATATCTACATTATAAACTGTGTATGGAGTCAGCCTCCACCACATCACTGCCTAATGCATTCCATTTGTTAACTACTCTGACGCTAAGAAAGTTCCTTCTAACGTCTCTGTGGCTCATGTGGGTACTCAGTTTCCACCTGTGTCCCCTTGTTCGTGTTCCACCCGTGCTGAAGAGTTTGTCTTTGTCTACCCTGTCAATTCCCCTGAGAATTTTGTATGTGGTTATCATGTCTCCCCTTACTCTTCTGTTTTCCAGGGATGTGAGGTTCAGCTCCCTTAGCCTTTCCTCGTAGCTCATACCTCTCAGTTCCGGGACGAGCCTGGTGGCATACCGCTGAATCTTCTCTAACTTTGTCTTGTGTTTAACTAGGTATGGACTCCCAAGCTGGGGCTGCATACTCCAGGATTGGTCTTACATAAGTGGTATACAGGGTTCTGAAAGATTCCTTACACAAGTTTCTAAAGGCAGTTCTTATGTTGGCCAACCTAGCATATTCCGCTGATGATATCCTTTTGATGTGGGCCTCTGGGGACAGGTTCGGTGTGATATCAACCCCCAGATCTTTCTCTCTATTTGACTCTTGTAGGATTTCACCTCCCAGATGGTACCTTGTGTTCAACCTCCTGCTCCCTTCGCCTAATTTCATTACCTTACACTTTCCTGAATTGAACTTTAGCAGCCATTTTCTAGACCATTGCTTCAGTTTGTCCAGGTCATCCTGTAGTCTATCTTGTAGCCCTCCTCTCAACTGTCAATCAATCAACTGTTACTAACTACTAATTTCTTTTCCCCGATTTGCATCTCGGGTTTTCCCTCTATGTCCCCTCGTTCTGCTGTTCTCTCCATTTCTCCAGTTCTGAAAGAACAGAGGAAAGAACAGAATGGACAGTTGAATGTAGTGACTGTTCACCCGTCTTTCTTATTTAAATTTAAAACTTATCCCCAATTTCTGTCTCTAGTTTCTATTCCCAATTTGTTTCCACTTTACATTCTGTTTTATTATTATTATTATTTTCTACCACAGACGTGGCCAGACATTTACAATGCTAACCAGAATATTTACATTTTCTTCTGTCCTCCATGGACAGGGTGAGAGATGTGTTAAACATATAGTTCAGGGCTTTATTGAACACTCAACCACACAAGGTGATTCGGTTCTTTTAAAATGCTAAGCTAACCTACATATGTAAATACACAGATACACAGATTTACGTTTGGCCTACATAAACAGGTATCTTTTACATAGTCTCATTAATGTGTGTTTACATAAGTGATATGCAGTTCTGACCAGATTCCTAGTGTCCTGCTGCGGGAGTCGAACCCGTGTGGCTTTCCGTTCTTGATGCAACTGCGCTGACCAATGTGTTAAAAGCCGCTATTTCTACTGTTTCTCTTTTTTGAACATTGCTTCCGTATCTAGTTGGTCAGTTATCATTACAATCGCGTACGTCGTTATCATGTCTACTCGTTCTACAGTGTGGTGAGGTTCAGTTCCCTGATCTGTTCTCACAGATCAGCTCAGGAAAAAGTTTTGTTCATATCTTAAACAACTTTTCTAGTTCTGAATTGGTTGTATACCTTGGGTACCAGACCGGGGCAGCATACCCAAGAATGGGTCCCGGATAGGAAGGTTTAAACTGCATTTGACCTCAAATTGTTATTTTTTTCGTTTTGTTTTCATTAATGTCGATATTATGAACTGGAAACATATTTCTTATCACACACACAGAGTTCACACTAACGTAATGCATCAAATGAACAAATCCACAAGGGCCGTGACGAGGATTCGAACCTGCGTCCGGGAGCAGTCGATTAAGGCAGTGTCCGCGATGCTCCCGGACGCAGGTTCGAATCCTCGTCACGGCCCTTGTGGATTTGTTTATATTCCTTATGATACGTCCAGGACAATGTCCACCCCCCCCTACACCCCCCACCCCCCCACACCCCCACACCCCCGGCCCCAGACACAACATGAACGGATCTATGGCTCTATCTTCCCCTAATTTGCATTTTGAAATCAATTTCAATAACCAAAGGCTAAGGCTCAAGACGGCAAAGAATTGTGATGCAAATCTAAGGTGACAGCTTAGATACAGCTTGAGATAGGCCAGCGGCGGCGGTCACTCACACCATGAGTGACCAATGAGGGGAGACTCATTCGTGAGGCGAACACCCACACCTCGTAAATGATGAGTTACGGCTCTGTAACTCGAGTAACATTGCCCTGAAATTTGTTAAGTTCCAGGAGTCTGGTCGAATATTGAAGACCGTCTCGGCTACCACAGCCCCGCTCCTGTGCCAGGTAAGTCCACTACGGGCTCACCATAGTCCGTGCTACTTGCCCCGCTCCTGTGCCAGGTAAGTCCACTACGGGCTCACCATAGCCCGTGCTACTTGCCCCGCTCCTGTGCCAGGTAAGTCCACTACGGGCTCACCATAGCCCGTGCTACTTGCCCCGCTCCTGTGCCAGGTAAGTCCACTACGGGCTCACCATAGCCCGTGCTACTTGCCCCGCTCCTGTGCCAGGTAAGTCCACTACGGGCTCACCATAGCCCGTGCTACTTGCCCCGCTCCTGTGCCGGGTAAGTCCACTACGGGCTCACCATAGCCCGTGCTACTTGCCCCGCTCCTGTGGCAGGTAAGACCACTACGGGCTCACCATAGCCCGTGCTACTTGCCCCGCTCCTGTGTCAGGTAAGTCCACTACGGGCTCACCATAGCCCGTGCTACTTGCCCCGCTCCTGTGTCAGGTAAGTCCACTACGGGCTCACCATAGCCCGTGCTACTTGCCCCGCTCCTGTGCCAGGTAAGTCCACTACGGGCTCACCATAGCCCGTGCTACTTGCCCCGCTCCTGTGCCAGGTAAGTCCACTACGGGCTCACCATAGCCCGTGCTGCTTGCCCCGCTCCTGTGCCGGGTAAGTCCACTACGGGCTCACCATAGCCCGTGCTACTTGCCCCGCTCCTGTGCCAGGTAAATCCACTACGGGCTCACCATAGCCCGTGCTACTTGCCCCGCTCCTGTGCCAGGTAAGTCCACTACGGGCTCACAATAGCCCGTGCTACTTGCCCCGCTCCTGTGGCAGGTAAGTCCACTACGGGCTCACCATAGCCCGTGCTACTTGCCCCGCTCCTGTGCCAGGTAAGTCCACTACGGGCTCACCATAGCCCGTGCTACTTGCCCCGCTCCTGTGCCAGGTAAGTCCACAACGGGCTCACCATTGCCCGTGCTACTTGCCCCGCTCCTGTGCCGGGTAAGTCCACTACGGGCTCACCATAGCCCGTGCTACTTGCCCCGCTCCTGTGGCGGGTAAGTCCACTACGGGCTCACCATAGCCCGTGCTACTTGCCCCGCTCCTGTGCCGGGTAAGTCCACTACGGGCTCACCATAGCCCGTGCTACTTGCCCCGCTCCTGTGCCAGGTAAGTCCACTACGGGCTCACCATAGCCCGTGATACTTGCCCCGCTCCTGTGCCAGGTAAGTCCACCACGGGCTCACCATAGCCCGTGCTACTTGCCCTGCTCCTGTGCCAGGTAAGTCCACTACGGGCTCACCATAGCCCGTGCTACTTGCCCCGCTCCTGTGCCAGGTAAGTCCACTACGAGCTAGGTACACCACAGGTGCTACTCGTCAGCCCACCACAGGTGCTACTTGTCAGCCCACCACAGGTGCTACTCGTCAGTACACCACAGGTCCTACACGTCAGCCCACCACAGGTGCTACACGTCAGCCCACACAGGTGCTACACGTCAGCCCACACAGGTGCTACACGTCAGCCCACCACAGGTGCTACTCGTCAGCCCACACAGGTGCTACACGTCAGCCCACCACAGGTGCTACGTGTCAGCCCACCACAGGTGCTACTCGTCAGTACACCACAGGTCCTACACGTCAGCCCACCACAGGTGCTACACGTCAGCCCACACAGGTGCTACACGTCAGCCCACACAGGTGCTACACGTCAGCCCACCACAGGTGCTACTCGTCAGCCCACACAGGTGCTACACGTCAGCCCACCACAGGTGCTACTCGCCAGTCCACCACAGGTGCTACTCGCCAGTACACCACAGGTGCTACTCGCCAGTACACCACAGGTGCTACTCGCCAGTACACCACAGGTGTTACTCGCCAGCCCACCACAGGTGCTACACATCAGCCCACCACAGGCGCTACACGTCAGCCCACCACAGGTGCTACACGTCAGCCCACCACAGGTGCTACACGTCAGCCCACACAGGCGCTACACGTCAGCCCACCACAGGTGCTACACGTCAGCCCACCACAGGTGCTACACGTCAGCCCACCACAGGTGCTACTCGTCAGCCCACCACATGTGCTACACGTCAGCCCACCACAGGTGCTACACGTCAGCCCACCACAGGTGCTACACGTCAGCCCCCCACAGGTGCTCCACGTCAGCCCACCACAGGTGCTACTCGCCAGCACACCACAGGTGCTACACGTCAGCCCACCACAGGTGCTACACGTCAGCCCCCCACAGGTGCTCCACGTCAGCCCACCACAGGTGCTACTCGCCAGCACACCACAGGTGCTACACGTCAGCCCACCACAGGTGCTACACGTCAGCCCACCACAGGTGCTCCACGTCAGCCCACCACAGGTGCTACTCGTCACTACACCACAGGTGCTACCTGTCCTCAGAGGGCCACCCGTGGCCTCACATCACACGCATCACTTGACCTCACACCTGAGGTGCTACACGTCAGCCCACCACAGGTGCAACCTGTCCTCAGAGGGCCACCCGTGGCCTCGCATCACACGCATCACTTGACCTCACACCTGAGGTGCTACTTACACCATAAACACCCCATTAGGAGCAGCAACAGGAGCTGAGTAACAATGACTCACTCCACCGGAGCTGAGGAAAGTAATGGGCCGCTCCGAGTCGTAACTCTCACCCAAACAGAAAAATTACCCGCTGTCTCGATGCGAAAACAAGAACCAAAAAATGTGTCTCGTCCAAAAATGGTCGGTTATTGCACGGGTGACTGCTCAGCTCATCAGCAATGTGCAACGTTGAGTTGCCTGCACGAGCGGTTTAAATAACAACCCATTACTATGAAATATTGCGGCGGGAGTCTGGAGCCAGATTCATGAAAGGACTTACGCAAGCACTTACGAACCTGTACATCTTTTCTCAATCTTTGGCGGGTTTGTTTACAATTATTAAACAGTTAATGAGCTCGGAAGCACCAGGAGGCTGTTTATAACAATAACAACAGTTCATTGGCAAGTTTTCATGCTTGTAAACTGTTTAATAATTGTAACCAAAGCCGTCAAACATTGAGGAAAGATGTACACGTTCGTAAGTATTTGCGTAAGTACTTTCGCGAATCTGGCCCCTGGGTTACAAGCGGGCAGCAGGACAGCCACAAGGGTCGAACACAAGAATCATGCAGGCAACAGCCGTCTCGAGCAGGATTCGGTACTCCTCGAAGGTCATTTTGTTTTGTAAACACAGGTGGGGGTAGAGTGGGCGACTTCTGACTCCTGTTAGCAGGCTGAGAACATTCCAGACCCTTCTTAGAGCTTATGGTAAGTCTTATATACCCATTTACCACGGCAGGGTGCCCAGTTAATCTTCCGGGGTTCGAACACGGATCTGCGTTCACTCGAGCGGAATATTGCAGCATATTTAACTAACCTTTTCAAGGTTGGGGATTGGTTTTAATTATCAAGGAATTAGCCAAGGGATTAGGATTTGGGATGGGACGGGAGGAAAGGAATGCTGCATTATCACTTGAGGACAGTTGGGGATTGAACGCCGACCTGCATGAAGCGAGACCGTCGCTCTACCGTCCAGCCCAAGTGGAGAGGGACCTGCTGTTCTCAGTCTAACATACACACACCTCGGGGTGTTGGTATTCCTAAACGCCCCTCAAATTGTATTCACTAGAGCACGCGTTCAATAGGTGTATATTTATGTGTACTCTGTGGGGTGTGTCCTACGTGGAGAGGCTGTATATATGCTCCGAGACACAGAGGTATAACACTCTTATCAGAGTATAAACAGGGAAAGATATACCCCGCTTATAGGTATACGATCACTGACCAATATACACCCGGTATCTTTGTGATTATACAGTAAGACTGGTACCCCTACTTCACTGTGTATATACACAGCGATGTATAGCGGCATCCCGGAACCCATACACTGAGAGGTGCACCCCGCTGCTGCGAGCATACACACATACACACCACAATATACAACAAACACCACAATGAACAGTTCCACAAGGGCCGTGACGAGGATTCGAACCTGCGTCCGGGAGCATCCCAGACACTGCCTTAATCGCCTGAGCTACTACAGGGTAAAAAGGGTTGAAACCGAAGTTCTACTGAACTTACTGGATCCCGTAGCCTCTCCGAGGCACAAACCAGGGTTTTACATCAAAGTGTTCATTTGATGCATCAAGTTATTGTGATCTCTGTGTGACCACAATGACCAACACCTCACTCCCAGGAAGCCCTGCTAAACCTTACCTTGCAGCTCCTAAGGTGATCCAATCCCCTGCCGGCGAATACAAGCCCAAGGAAATACTTCCAAGGTGTGTATGATCGCCCGTATCTTGGAGACCGACGGCCTATCGGCGAATTGAAATCTCCATTGGCAATCTAAGTGACTGTGTCTCCGGTGTAAATCATACTGTACCTTGTGTAACGTCTGTGATCAGCAGCTGGGTCACGACTCATCACACCTGCCTGCATGACGTACCTGGAGCTTTGTAACTTACTTTATTACCTCTCGTGTTCTTGAAGATATCTTCATAATGTACTTCAATGTTCGCCAGGGCGGGCTACTGAACATATAGCCCCCTGGCGCTGGCCGATACTGTCACTATGGCGGTGTGTCCACTCACAGGATGAGTGGCGCTGGCCGATACTGTCACTATGGCGGTGTGTCCACTCACAGGATGAGTGGCGCTGGCCGATACTGTCACTATGGCGGTGTGTCCACTCACAGGATGAGTGGCGCTGGCCGATACTGTCACTATGGCGGTGTGTCCACTCACAGGATGAGTGGCGCTGCCCGATACTGTCACTATGGCGGTGTGTCCACTCACAGGATGAGTGGCGCTGGCCGATACTGTCACTATGGCGGTGTGTCCACTCACAGGATGAGTGGCGCTGCCCGATACTGTCACTATGGCGGTGTGTCCACTCACAGGATGAGTGGCGCTGGCCGATACTGTCACTATGGCGGTGTGTCCACTCACAGGATGAGTGGCGCTGCCCGATACTGTCACTATGGCGGTGTGTCCACTCACAGGATGAGTGGCGCTGCCCGATACTGTCACTATGGCGGTGTGTCCACTCACAGGATGAGTGGCGCTGGCCGATACTGTCACTATGGCGGTGTGTCCACTCACAGGATGAGTGGCGCTGGCCGATACTGTCACTATGGCGGTGTGTCCACTCACAGGATGAGTGGCGCTGGCCGATACTGTCACTATGGCGGTGTGTCCACTCACAGGATGAGTGGCGCTGGCCGATACTGTCACTATGGCGGTGTGTCCACTCACAGGATGAGTGGCGCTGGCCGATACTGTCACTATGGCGGTGTGTCCACTCACAGGATGAGTGGCGCTGGCCGATACTGTCACTATGGCGGTGTGTCCACTCACAGGATGAGTGGCGCTGGCCGATACTGTCACTATGGCGGTGTGTCCACTCACAGGATGAGTGGCGCTGCCCGATACTGTCACTATGGCGGTGTGTCCACTCACAGGATGAGTGGCGCTGGCCGATACTGTCACTATGGCGGTGTGTCCACTCACAGGATGAGTGACGCTGGCCGATACTGTCACTATGGCGGTGTGTCCACTCACAGGATGAGTGGCGCTGGCCGATACTGTCACTATGGCGGTGTGTCCACTCACAGGATGAGTGGCGCTGCCCGATACTGTCACTATGGCGGTGTGTCCACTCACAGGATGAGTGGCGCTGGCCGATACTGTCACTATGGCGGTGTGTCCACTCACAGGATGAGTGGCGCTGGCCGATACTGTCACTATGGCGGTGTGTCCACTCACAGGATGAGTGGCGCTGCCCGATACTGTCACCATGGCGGTGTGTCCACTCACAGGATGAGTGGCGCTGGCCGATACTGTCACTATGGCGGTGTGTCCACTCACAGGATGAGTGGCGCTGGCCGATACTGTCACCATGGCGGTGTGTCCACTCACAGGATGAGTGGCACTGGCCGATACTGTCACTATGGCGGTGTGTCCACTCACAGGATGAGTGGCGCTGCCCGATACTGTCACTATGGCGGTGTGTCCACTCACAGGATGAGTGACGCTGCCCAATACTGTCACTATGGTGGTGTGTCCACTCACAGGATGAGTGGCGCTGGCCGATACTGTCACTATGGCGGTGTGTCCACTCACAGGATGAGTGGCGCTGGCCGATACTGTCACTATGGCGGTGTGTCCACTCACAGGATGAGTGACGCTGCCCAATACTGTCACCATGGCGGTGTGTCCACTCACAGGATGAGTGGAGCTGCCCAATACTGTCACTATGGCGGTGTGTCCACTCACAGGATGAGTGTCGCTGCCCAATACTGTCACTATGGCGGTGTGTCCACTCACAGGATGAGTGACGCTGGCCGATACTGTCACTATGACGGTGTGTCCACTCACAGGATGAGTGGCGCTGCCCAATACTGTCACTATGACGGTGTGTCCACTCACAGGATGAGTGACGCTGCCCAATACTATCACTATGGCGGTGTGTCCACTCACAGGATGAGTGGCGCTGCCCAATACTGTCACTATGGCGGTGTGTCCACTCACAGGATGAGTGACGCTGCCCAATACTGTCACTATGGCAGTGTGTCCACTCACCGGATGAGTGACGCTGCCCAATAAACTCGCCCCTCGGAGCAAAACTTAAACCCTTCATATAGCTTGAGTTAACTACATTAATGCGAATGAACCGTCGGTTAAAATAATTAGTAGCACAGAAGAAAAGATACATGAAGTCTGCACATATGGTTATAGGAGAGGTTGCTTCACCCGCCACACACACACACACACACACACACACACACACACACACACACACACACACACACACACACATGGTGGAGGCTGACTCCATACACAGTTTATAATGTAGATATGATAGAGCCCAGTAGGCTCAGGAATCTGTACACCAGTTGATTGACAGTTGAGAGGCGGGACCAAAGAGCCAAAGCTCAACCCCCGCAAGCACAAATAGGTGAGTACAAATAGGTCAGTACACACACACGCACACGCACACACACACGCACACACACAAGTCAAAAAAGAACCATCGGCTAGGCTTGCCGACGCGGCCGAATCAGTAACTGTCCAATCCTTCATATACTTAAAGACCGGCCGTGCCTGCTCTGGGCTGGTCGCTTTAAGCCCGAGCATTTATTGCAATATTATTACCAGAGATATTATTGTTACATCGAGAGGAAGAGGGGGAGGAGGTTACCAACTCTGCAATAGAGATGAAGAGGTAACCTTGGAGAGAGGAATTATACAAGAGCGACTTGTTAACCCCCCCGCGCGCGCGCGTCGCCCCTCACTATACACTGTTGCCAAGTGTGGCTGTGACCTGCTGATGGGGTTCTGGGAGTTGTTCTACTACCCAAGCCCGGCCTGAGGCCAGGGCTGTGACCTGCTGATGGGGTTCTGGGAGTTGTTCTACTACCCAAGCCCGGCCTGAGGCCAGGGCTGTGACCTGCTGATGGGGTTCTGGGAGTTGTTCTACTACCCAAGCCCGGCCTGAGGCCAGGGCTGTGACCTGCTGATGGGGTTCTGGGAGTTGTTCTACTACCCAAGCCCGGCCTGAGGCCAGGGCTGTGACCTGCTGATGGGGTTCTGGGAGTTGTTCTACTACCCAAGCCCGGCCTGAGGCCAGGGCTGTGACCTGCTGATGGGGTTCTGGGAGTTGTTCTACTACCCAAGCCCGGCCTGAGGCCAGGGCTGTGACCTGCTGATGGGGTTCTGGGAGTTGTTCTACTCCCCAAGCCCGGCCTGAGCTGCTTGATGGGGTTCTGGGAGTTGTTCTACTCCCCAAGCCCGGCCTGAGCTGCTTGATGGGGTTCTGGGAGTTGTTCTACTCCCCAAGCCCGGCCTGAGCTGCTTGATGGGGTTCTGGGAGTTGTTCTACTCCCCAAGCCCGGCTCGAGGCCCAGGCTCGACTCGCTGGTAGAGTTGATTTAGGAGCAGCGACGGGGCACGTGCCAGGCGTGAGCGGGTTTACCTGTTGGCCAAACCCATAAGCTACACCCCCGTCGCCTGCCGGCGGGAAACTGATCTATCTTGTGAGAGACAAACACGCTGATGGGAAGATGTTTACCGCCGCCTCGAGGGCTCTTCCGATCCCCTGGTGACCCCAGATGACCTCAGCTGTCGGGGGGAGACGGCAGGCAAGTCTCTGTTGCCATGGACGGTAGTGTCAGCCGTCCATTGTAACTCTGTGTAGCCGAACGATGCTGTGGTTCAGTGGCAATATGGCAACAGCCTCTTCTTAACTCAAGCCCAATCGGGCACAAAACGCAGCGCCGTTTATTAGAGTGCCTGATGGAGCAGGAGCCGGATGCCCACCACCCCCAGAGTACAGTAACTGGCCCTCCCAGTAACGGGGCCCTGACAGCTGAGTGGACTCGTAGTCCTAAGGTTCCGGGTTCGATCCCCGGTGGAGGCGGAAACAAATGGGCAGAGTTTCTTTCAGCCTAATGCCCACTGTTACCTAGCAGTAAATAGGTACCTGGGAGTTAGACAGCTGCTACGGGCTGCTTCCTGGGGGTGTGCAACAAAAAGATCTGATCGAAGACCGGGTCGCGGGGACGCTAAGCCCCGAAATCATCTCAAGATAACCATCTCAAGATGACAGTCAACAGAGCAAAGCACCAATTCAGTGACGGTAATTGACGGTGAGTCAAGAAGCAGCCAGTGTTGTGTACCTTCACAACGGTACACACGGGTACAAGACACACGGGTCCACACACACACAGGTACACACACACACAGGTACACACACACACAGGTACACACACACACAGGTACACACACACACAGGTACACACACACACACACAGGTACACACACACACACACACACACACACACACACACACACACACACACACAGGTACGTACACACACACACACACACACACACACACACACACACACACACACACACACACACACACACACACACACACACACACACACACACACACGTACACACACACAGGTACACACACACACACAGGTACACACACACACAGGCAAACACACACACGGGCCGACGGCGACAGCTACGAGGAAAGGCTAAAGGAGCTCAAGCTTACGTCCCTGGAAGACAGAAGAGTAAGGGGAGACATGATCACAACCTACAAAATCCTCACGGGAATCGACCGGGTAAACAAGGATAAACTATTCAACACTGGTGGGACGCGAACAAGGGGACACAGGTGGAAACTGAGTACCCACATGAGCCACGGGGACGTCAGAAGGAACTTTTTCAGTGTCAGAATAGTTAACAGATGGAATGCATTAGGCAGTGATGTGGTGGAGGCTGACTCCATACACAGTTTATAATGTAGATATGATAGAGCCCAATAGGCTCAGGAATCTGTACACCAGTTAATTGACAGTTATGAGGCGGGACCAAAGAGCCAGAGCTCAACCCCCGCAAACATAAATAGGTGAGTACACACACACAGGTACACACGGGTACACACACACACACACACGGGTACACACGGGTACACACACACACACACACACGGGTACACACGGGTACACACACACACACACACACACACACGGGTACACACACACACACACACACACGGGTACACACACACACATACACACACACACACACACACACATACACACACACACACACACACACACACACACACACACACACACACACACACACACACACACACACACACACACACACGGGTACACACACGGGTACACACGGGTACACACACACACACACACGGGTACACACACACACACACACACGGGCACACACACACACACGGGTACACACGGGTACACACACACACACACACACACACACACGGGTACATACACACACACACACACGGGTACACACACACACACACACACAGGTACACGGGTCCACCACCGCCAGAGGGCCTCACACACAACCCATGAACAGCTCAACAACGCCAGCAACCCCGTCAAGGCCGGCCAGCGCCGCACCAGCCACTAAGGCCCATCATCACCTCCCTCACCCCATCACATACGACCATACCAACACCCAACACCTCGCCTCCTCATCCCACAAGCGCAGGAACCTGTAGCTGGGATCCTACGGGGGTTCTGGGGGATCCTACGGGGGTTCGGGGGGATCCTACGGGGGTCCTGGGGGAGTCCCAGAGGCAACCGTACGTCTTAAACCATCCTAACATCAGGAAAACATCTCGTATATCAAGGAAAAGTTAGACAGGCTCTGAGGCTGGCAGGGCGGCCGTAAATATGGAGAGTGAGGGTGTGGTCACGGCCGTCCTCACATTATGGGGATTTTCGATTTGCCTCAGTATATTTTTTGAATACATTGGTATGTACCCCCCTGGAGCCTAGGAGAAGGTGGCAGGAGGTGCAGGAATGGGTAGATGGGGCAGGCTGCAAGCAT